>NC_134355.1:667526621-667826621 GCF_048569485.1 Anomaloglossus baeobatrachus | reverse complement strand
TGTTGATTTCTTTGTCTGTTTTCCCTCCCTTGTGTTGTATTAGTACAGTGGTGGGACTAGTGCTTCTCACCGACCATCTCACTAGTGAGTGTGAGTGCAGGGCTAACAAGGGTTTAGGTCCTGGTCAGCGACGGTGGGAAATAATCCATATAGGGATACTAAGGAGCTCAGGAAACAGCTTCCGGTGAGCGTAGGACAGGGTTCCCCAACTCCAGTCCTCGAGGGCCACCAACAGTGCATGTTTTCAGGATTTCCTTAGCATTGCATTGGTGTTGGAATCATCAACTGTGCAGGTGATTAAATTATCACATGTGCAATACTAAGGAAATCCTGAAAACATGCACTGTTAGTGGCCCTTGAGGACTGGAATTGGGGACCCATGGCATAGGAGGTGTCCCCTCACCCTTCTCCCTAGCAGCTGGGCCCTCTTTGGTTGAAATGTGCCCAGTGTACTCTGGCTGTTGCACCATGCTCCAAACATCCCCTTGTCTGAGCATGACACCTCTGCAGTGGTCGAAAGTGCATGATGCCGTAGTTTTTTCTTAATCTCCATAACTTCCAGAAGATATAGATTACAATCACACGGCAAAAGTGTTCAAAGCACACACAAAACTAAAGGTGGGCTGGTGATAATACTATGCATACAGTAATGCACATGAGAGACGTAAAGTAAAATAAGGTCTAACTCAAAACTACTACTACTAACCCACCCGGTTCTTGTACAGACTAGAGGTCCTAGTTGTGCAGTCCCTAAAGGCTCCTGTGCAGACTGAAGCGAACCTAACTAGATGACTAAGATGACCACTCGAAACTTTGCTTCCTAAGTGGCCATCAAGGGTATCACGTACCTCCTTCAGAATCCAGGGGTAGGTACAAAGTTAAAAAAAAGGTAAATCAAAAGTTATAATCTGCCAGGAAAAGCACTTAGCAGAAAGGCTGTAATTCCAAGCAGGGCCAACTTCAGCAATATCAGCACTGGGATTTGGAAGCAGGCAGATTAGGGCAGACTGAATTACAGCATTGGAAACACCTATTGGCAGAAAGGCAATGAACACAAAGTGTTCAGAACAAGGACAGCGACCAAACCTGACTATTGCTGTTTGGAGGTGAAAGAAGGATGAGTACTAGCTGAATAATACTGTGCCAATTGTGAAACCTGAGGGTGAAATACAAGGTCTCCCTGCTCACACCAGTACATGTCCAGGCCCATTTGAGGTTCATCTATGACCAGTTGGATGATTCAAAGGAGGCATGGGAGAAACCATGTAATCAAATGAGACTAAAATAGATCTTTTTTGTTAAGAGGGGACCTCCTGGTATAGGAATAGATGAAGATATACTACTACCAGTGATCAGGGTCCACCGTGCAGTGATGGCAGAACTGCAGCTGGTGGCACAAGACCTTACTGAAACCCAACAGTTACCCGGTAACTAAGGTACTCTATGTTACAGGTCACACAGAGGTACCAACAGATGTAAAGAGACTCAGTCCTGTCACAGAGGACCTGTGTATACAGTAACCGTGTTCTAAGCCACACGATACTGCAGTATGTATACTGAACTCTATTAAATGACAGAATCAGATAAGGAAATATTATAGTAAATAAACAGAACTTTGTTAACTCACAGAGTCTATATGGCGCATTACACTTTTGTTCCTTCACATAAGGTAATATATATGTAGCATACACGGTATGTATAGGAGCGGACAAGCAGAACACTAGCCGTATTCTGCTAGCAGGACTCAGGGCAAATGCAGTGGTGAGTGTACAGGGTACTGCTCCTATATCGGCTTGCTATATGGTACAGCCGGTTAGCCACCGGTCCCAAAGCCGCCCAAGCCCGATATCACTGGGGCCTAGCTTCGCCAGCTACTGCTCCTAACTCGGTCAACGAATATGACCGCAACGCCTCACCCTAACCTGCCTCCTGACCCTCAATCAGTCCGGTGGGACATCGCCGCCTAACCCTATCTAAGATGTGTACAGCAGTATGTACAAAGACGAGTGCGCACCTCCATGTGGGCGTCAGGGCTATTTATCACCTCTGTACCGCCCACAAGATGAAGGAACCACATATAGCCAGCCCCTTTGGCCAATTGGAGCCCTACACATCACTGATGATGTCACGGTGGCCAATAAGAACGTGTCACATCACTGATAACGTCTTCGGCCAATAGGAATGTGCCACATCACTGATGATGTCACGGTGGCCAATGGGGACGTACCACATCACTGATGATGTCTCAGCGGTCAATGGGAACGTACCACATCACCGATGATGTTACTGTGGCCAATAGGAACGTGCCACATCACTGACATGCTCAGATAGTGGCAAAACACCCATAGGAATCCCGCACATGCTCAGTAGGCTCTTTTTGACACTTAGTGTCAGAATGCCAAAAAGTCCTGGTCAGCATCCGTGGCTCAGAAGACCGGATCGAGCGACTTCGGGTATGGGGAGGAACTGCTCCAGAAGGCAAACGAGGAGCCCCCGGACCCTGGTTCATGACATTTTTGGTATCAACTCAACTTATCGTGTTTGGAGGAAGAAAAAGGATGAGTACAAATCCAATAACACAGTCCCAACCATGAAGCATCGGAGTAGAAACATATTGTTTTGGGAGTGCTTTTCTGCAAAGGGGACAGAACGACTGTACCGTATTGAAGGGAGGATAGATGGGGTCACGTATCTCAAAATTTTGGCCAACAACTTCCCACCCTCAGTAAGAGGATTGAAAACAGGTTGTGGCTGGGTCTTCCAGCATGACAATGACCCGAAACACACAGCCAGGGCAACTAAAGAGTGGCTCCGTAAGAAACATTTCAAGGTCCTGGAGTGGCCTAGTCAGTCTCCAGACCTGAACCCAATAGAACATTTTTGGAGGAACTGAAATTCAATGTTGCTCAGTGACAACCCCGAAACCTGAAAGATCTGGAGAAGATCTGTCTGGAGGAGTCACCAAAATCCATGCTGCACTGTGTGCAAACCTGGTCAAGAACTACATGAAAAGTCTGACCTCTGCATTACAAAGTTTTCTGTAGCAAATATTAAGTTCTGTTTTTCTATTGTATCAAATACTTATTTGATGCAATAAAATGCTAATTCATTTTTTAAAAATCATACAATGGGATTTTCTGTTTTTCCGATGGCACTGCTTATAAATACCTTTGTCAGTCTAATTATTTACAGAATTTGCATCTGTTTAAAAGTGTCATTCTCCCTGTTCTCCAAACATGTCCATTGTTTCTTTTAGGGAGTTAGGATGTATGCACGAATTGGCCCCGAATAGACCTAGTTCGTCTATAGATGACGGATGGAAAGGGAGGCAATAGGTCAAATCAATTGGAAACTGCTAAGAATTGACCAATGTCTTTTGAGAACCCCTCTAACGTCTTCTGATTTATCATGAATAATCCTTAAAATAGGGTCTAAAATGTCTTTTGTCTGTGATTTAAGAAGCGATAAACTTTCACAAGTACCAGCTGTTTTGAAGGCCTCATTCAGGGTCAATGTATGGTAACTGAAGCACCCCACGGGGCCTTGGGAAATACTCGTCACTGGGCCGGTGAGGGTGAGGGGATGTCACGGGTGGCTCTGCCCATTTTCGTGACCCCATGGTGTCCACAAAGGGATGAAGGATGCGATTGACGGTGGGGATGATGAGGATGAAGGGGTTGAGGATGTTGGAAGTACTTGTCTTGTGACGCCATCTGTGGTGTGCGGCCAGAGATTAGCTGTTGCTGCGGGTGCTGTTCTCTGGGACGGATGGTGTCGCAGCTCAGATGGTTCGGCTCCCCACAGGTAGTGCCAGGCCCCAGGGGAGGATAATGGTCATGGTAGTGGCCGATGGTGCGGAAGCCTGGGGTGCTGGCAAGGACAGGCTGACACAGTCTTTGCAGTTCAAGGTTTTTACTCACTGTCCACTAGCCGCACACGGGGTGCCGGTTTCTGCTGTGATGGGCCTCAGCCGATCCCGGATAATTCGGAGGTCACCACCGATGTTCCCACTGTATCCTTTCTGATCGGGGTCCCTCCAATCCCGATGATAGAATATGGAACGGGCTGCGGGTGATTCCTGCACTCTCCACAGACCCCGGAATCCTCTGTAGCTGCCTGTTCTAAGCCACAGGTCTTGTAATGCTCCCAGAAGTGTAAGGTAATGCCTGGACTTAGGTCCTGACTGTGCTCCTCACCCCAGGGGATGACTGCTCCAGTGTGAAGATGCTCATTTCTTTTCCCCAAGTGGTGCCCACCCCCCAGGTGGTTGTCTAGTGACCGGGAAAGTCCCATGCCTCGTGATGGCCACCCCCTATCTACCCTAGGCCAATCCCAGTAGGAAAGCACCTAACTGTGTGTGGTTTGTGAATGTGAGAAACACCAGCGATTAACCTCTTCCTTACCTGGGATGAGTACTGCACCTTAAGTGAGATGCAATACCCTGTGGCGACTGAAGCCTCAGGGGCGCCGCATAACCATCTACCAAAACCTCTCTCTTAGGTTCCATGCATGATTTAAGAATCTAGGGAGGGAAAAGCAGGTTCTTCTAATCCTTAGGTACTTTCATTTCGAGATTGCCCTTTTAATGTTGATTGGATGATGACTGTCCCATAATAATAGATTGTTAGTAGCAATGAGTTTATCATAGGTATCAGTTAAGAGATACCCTGTACTGTATCGTCACTTTCTACCTCAATGCCAAGGAAATTGATTGTCTTATAGTTAATTTCAGAGGTAAACGTGAGGCCCAAGGTATTGATGTTGGGGTCCATACTGGATCTATAATGCTCAGGATCATACTGAGTCTATCATTCTCAAGGTCATTCTGGGTCTTTTATGCTCATGATCCTACTGGGGCTATCATGCTCAGGATCATACTGGGTCTATCATTCTCAAGATCATTCTGGGTCTATCATGTTCAGGATCATACTGGGTCTATCATGCTCAGGATCATACTGGGTCTATCATGCTCAGGATCATACTAGGTCTCTAATACTCAAGATCACACTGGGTATTTCATGTTCAGGATCATACTGGGTATTTCATGCTCAGGATCATATTGGATCTTTCATGCACAGGATCATACTGGGTCTTTCATGCTCAGGATCATACTGGGTCTTTCATGCTCAGGATCATACTGAGTAATGTTCAGGAATCATACTGACATTGTCATGTTTAGGAACATATTGAGCTTCTCATGCTAAGGATTCTACTGGGTCCGTCATACTCAGGATCTCACATTGTCTATCATACGGGACCTTTCATGATCAGGATCTCTCATCGTCTATCATACTGGGCCTTTCATGCTCAGGATCCTTTCAGATTAATTCTCAGTGAAATGGAATTGTAGCAACGCATCCATTGATTTATGTGGATCCATCCTGTATCATTGTTCTTTGCATATGGAGGTGTGGCGCCCCAGGACCTGGTCGCCACAACAGCATTGCCCTCCCAAAGGGTTAATGCTGAGCCTGGAGGTAATTGGGAGGTCCATTGGCCAGCAAGTTTAACATCCAACGCAGTTCTCCCTCCGGCCAGCAGGGGGAGCTCTGAACCTGGGATTCCAGGGAGGATCCCCTTAAGTCTGATCTGGGGGAGGAAGTAGTGGTCAGTCTGTATAGAGCAGTAGAAGTGAACAGACGCAGAGTGAGCTGTCCTGTGAATCTGGGGCCTAGAGCTAGAGTAGCTTGGCCCAGAGAAGCAGGAGTAGCTGAGAGGCAGCGGAGAGACTCGGACATCGGAGTCTGTGGCCACCAGGGCTTAAACATACTCCCTGGTAGCCGAATCCGAAGGGCAGGAGAGCTGCAAGCACCTGGCCCAAAAACATCCCAAAAGCACAGCTGCAGCATCAAGGCCCGGTGTGGACTCCAGCAGAGAAGCACCAGAGAGAGGGCCTGCGCAGCCTGCTACAGAGGGAAAGGGACGTACCATCAGTCGCAGCAGCAAGAGGGTCATTGCTGGATTCAGAGAAGCAGGGTCCTATCATAACAAAGAAAAGCACAGGAGTAGGCCTCATACTCAGCTGGCCAGAAAGATCACCCCAAGTATTTCCAGGCCGACCGGATCCCCATCACCACCTGTAAAGGTCTCCCAGGACTGGACTGTTTCCAAAGTAAAGAGGAAAAGGTAAAGAGACTGTTGTTTGTGCCTGGTTCTTTCATTGCCTGTCGGCCCTGCACCGTGTTAGCCACACAACCTCATAGATTTCCACGAGCACTAACAGTGTCCCCGGGGCTCTGCTCCACCTGTGGGGAGCAGTACCACCATTGCTGCTATAATATCACCTCGGAGGCCTCACACAGCAGCGGCGGCTTAATAGCCGCAGACCACAGGTGGCGTCACGAACACAAACTTCATTCATCAAGCCATATATTCTACTGACACCCACCAGGGCCACGGAGCCGGGCCCAGCCACCACTGACTACCACCGGACTAGTCCGGCCCGGCACCGGGTGTCCCATAACCCTGGGGTGGGCGAGTCAACTTTGGCGTCACGAACAGGATTTCGTGCCCGGTCCCACCGGGTACTGTGCGCCTGAAGAATTGCGCTTAAAAGACTGTGTTACTGCGTGTTTCACTGTTTGAAAACTGCCGCCGCCATTAGCCCCGCTGAGCGCAGGAAGAAGGGGGGCGTGCCTGACAAAGAGCGCGAAGGGAGCGCGCCATCAGAGCAGAGCGCTGTTAACCCCGCGCGACCCAGAAGGGAATTTGAAAAGTGAACGGAGCCTGGTAAGGTTCACTAAGGGGGAGGAAGATGTCCGACTCGGAGGGAGGGCAGGTGGCTGCCATAGCCCGAGACGCCGCAGCACCAGCCGAAGCAATCCCAGTCGCCGTCGCCCCAGCCCCCGCTGTAGCGCCGGTAATGCCGATCACGATGCCGTACATCCCGGGGGCAGAATGGCTGCCGCAGTACTCCGGGGAGTCACATACCCTCAGTGACTTCAGAGAAAGCCTACACAGCTTGTTCCGGGTGTATCCGCTGACGGAGAGCCAGAAGGTGGGCATATTAATGGGGCAGCTAGCCGGCGCTGCCCAGCGTGAAGTGAAGTCCTGGCCTGATACAGATAAAGGGACAGCAACCCAGATACTGGCCAAGCTAAAGAGTACTTTTGACACCCGCACCGCAGCAGAAATAAAGATGAGATTCTTTGGGTGCAAACAACGGGCCACAGACAGCATAAGGGACTATGCCTTAAACTTGCAGGAGGCCCTGAAAGCAGTTAAACAGGTGGACCCAGAGAGTGTACGTGAAGAACACAAACTCCTAACTGAGCAGTTCATAGAGGGGCTCCTGTCAGATGCCCACAGGACCCAGCTGCGTATCATGGTCCTGCAGAACCCTGCTCTGGACTTTGCAAAGTTTAAGGACCAGGCCATCCGGGTACTGAGAGAATCTACACCGAACGACCCCGTACCCCTCCGGCCTCTTGCTATCACGTACCCTGGGGTGGTGCCTGCAACACCAGCTGCTGCAGGGGCCGAGGCGCAGTCCATGGAAAAGGATCCCACTGCAGAGCTCAGACAGCAGGTCCGGGAGCTGACCAAAACTGTAGCTGCCCTTGCCAAGACCGTGCAGTCTCTACAAGTGACCCCATCACCTGCAAGAATCGAGTTGGCCTCCAGCCCAGATGACGTCCCATGGATGCGACAGAGGAGGATTCCGCCGACCCGAGGCAGAGACACAGACCGGTATGATTCAACGGGACAACCGATCTGCCGCCGCTGCAGCCAGGCGGGCCACATTGCACGGCACTGTCCTTTAAATGGGCTGAGCCTGGGGCCAGGAGCCGACCCCCAGGTGTAAGGAAGCCCGGCTCAACCCCCAGCCGCAGCAAGTATGTGGGAGGATGACCGGTCCTTCCTATTGTGCTGGATGGGATCCCGTTGAATGCCCTCCTGGATACGGGGTCCCAGGTAACAACCATCCCTTATAAACTGTACAAAAGATATTGGGCTGATTCAGACATTGACCATGGCCCAGATGATGATTTAACAATTGTGGCCAGTAATGGTCAGCCCTTACCTCAAATTGGGTACAAAGAAGTAACCATTAAAGTGGGGCGGGTAGAATTGCCATGTCAGGGGATGATAATTGTAGATATTGATCGCAAATAATCTGACCCACTGCTAACCATTGGTACAAATGTTATAGAAAATTGTATTGCCGAAGTGATAATTTTGTTGCAACAGGCGTCTGAAACTGCCAGCTCCGGGCAGCAGCGTGCCCTACAGAGGGAGATCAGAGCCCTGATGAGGAGGCAGCAGGTAGAGCTGGCCGGAGGACAAATTGGCAGTGTGAGGGTAAGTGACCCCCTCCCCATTGCAATACCCCCCAGAAGTGAAATGTTGATATGGTGTCGGGCAGCAATAGGCCTCAAGGGTCAGGACTACCATGCCTTGGTAGAACCGGTGTATTCAGACAGTAGGCCTGGAGTCCTGATAGCCAGAGGGGTAGCAGACGTCCGCAAGGGGAGAGTGCCCGTCCGTGTCCTGAATTGTGGGGAGGAGGAAGCCAAATTGCCCCGGTACACCACTGTAGCAAAATTGTACACTGTCAGCAACAATACCATCAAAGCAGTGGAACCCTTGATCCCGTCCGACCAGGCGGAAGACAATGGCTCCAAGGGGCAGCTGGAAGACTGGTGCAAAAAATTACATGTGGGCACCGACTCCACCCCCTCACACCAAAAGCATGGGGTTTACCGGGTGGTACAGGAGTACGAGCGGGTCTTCAGCAAACACCCCCTAGATTTTGGGCAGGTGATAGGGGTTAAACATCAAATCCCCACGGGTGATCATCATCCCATTAAAGAGAGATACCGCCCTGTACCCCCCGCACAGTATCAGCGTGCCAAAGAGATGTTACGGGAAATGAAGGAGGCTGGGGTTATCAGAGATAGTTGTAGCCCCTGGGCAGCTCCACTAGTGCTCGTAAAGAAAAAAGATGGTACAATGAGAATGTGCGTAGATTACAGGCAAATTAACCGCATTACACATAAAGATGCTTATCCACTGCCCAGAATAGAGGAGTCATTAACAGCCTTAAAGTCAGCTAACTATTTCTCCACCTTGGATCTCACCAGTGGGTATTGGCAGGTTCCCGTGGCAGAGGCGGACAAGGAGAAGACTGCATTCACGACACCAATGGGCCTCTGTGAGTTCAACTGTATGCCATTCGGGCTCTGCAACGCCCCAAGGACATTCCAAAGGCTGATGGAGTGCTGCTTGGGCCACCACAACTTTGAAACCATGCTGTTGTACCTGGATGACGTCATAGTCTACTCCAAGACTTATGAAGACCACCTGAGGCACTTAGCAGAAGTGTTTGAGTCCTTGTCGAAATATGGCCTGAAGATAAAGCCGTCCAAATGTCACCTCTTGAAGCCAAAGGTACAGTACCTGGGTCATGTGGTCAACGCAGAAGGTGTGGCACCTGATCCGGAGAAAGTCACCGTAATCAAGGACTGGCCAAGACCCACCACGGTAAAGGAGGTGCGGCAGTTCCTTGGGCTGGTGGGCTACTACCGAAGGTTCATTGATGGTTTCACCAAGATAGCAGCGCCCCTTCAAGACCTCCTGGTGGGCCAGCCAAAGCAGGCTAAGAAGCAGAGCCCTCCATTTGAATGGAGCAGCCAACTAGAAACATCCTTCGTCCGGCTGAAAGGGGCTCTCACGGGAGAAGAAATTCTGGCCTACCCTGACTACAGCCAGCCATTTGTACTGTATACAGACGCCAGCAACGTGGGACTGGGAGCAGTTCTGTCCCAGGTGCAGGGAGGCAGAGAGAGGGTGATAGCGTACGCCAGTAGGAAGCTTCGGCCCACAGAAAGGAATCCAGAAAACTACAGTTCCTTCAAGCTGGAGTTCCTCGCTATTGTTTGGGCAGTGACTGAACGCTTCAAGCACTATCTGGCATCGGCCAAGTTCACCATCTTCACGGACAACAATCCGTTGACACACCTGGCAACAGCCAAGTTAGGTGCGTTGGAACAGCGATGGATGGCCCGGCTGTCTAACTTTGACTTTACCATCAAGTATCGGGCTGGCAAGAAGAATAACAATGCTGATGCGCTGTCCAGAATGCCTCACTTACCCGAGTCTGGAGAAGACCTGGATGAACTCGAAGAGATAGAGTTACCGGCTTTCCATCACCAAGGTGTTTCCCAGTGTGAGCATGCTGTAGGAGTGAAGCGCTCGAGCCAGCACGAGGTCTCGGTCAACCCATTACTCCACCATAATTGGGAAGAGACACAGAACGGTGACCCGGCCGTGCGATTGGTCAAAGAAAAGCTAGCACAAGCTGAGACCCAGATGCTCCAGAAGAAGCCCAGCAGCTGTGGAAGGAGAGGGGACGACTGTTCACCTACCAAGGCAAGCTCTGCAAGAGATATGTCAACTGGCGAACGAATGAACTCGTCTGGCAGATAGTGGTCCCGCAGAGGGATGCTCCAATGGTCCTAGCAGCTTATCATGATAATGCAGGACACTTCGGGTGGAAGAAGTTGGAAACCCTGCTCCGTGATCGGTTCTACTGGGTGCACATGAGAAAGACAGTCGAGAAGTGGTGCCGAGACTGTGGTCCGTGTAACCTGAGGCGGAAAAATGATGCCAGCAAGAGGTCTCCCCTACAGCCAATTGTCACGAAGCAGCCCCTGGAGTTGGTGGCCCTGGACCACGTGAAGTTAACACCAAGCCGGTCAGGCTATGTGTACGCACTCACCATTGTGGACCATTACTCTCGTTTCCTGGTAGTAGTGCCCGTGAAGGACCAGACAGCCAGAACAGCAGCGAGAGCATTTCAGGCCTACTTTTGTCGACCTCACGGTTACCCTGAAAGGGTACTGACTGATCAAGGTCCTGCATTCGAGGCAGAAGTGTTCCAAGAGTTCTGTAACATGTACGGTTGTAAGAAAATCAGAACCACACCGTACCACCCCCAAACCAATGGATTGTGCGAGAAGATGAACCATGTGGTTATTGACATGCTCAAGACTCTACCTTTGGAAGAAAGAAACCAATGGCCAGAAAACTTACCAGATCTGGTAGACTTGTACAACCATATCCCGGTAAATTCGACCAACTGCAGCCCTGCTTACTTGATGCGAGCCAGACCTGGCAAGTTACCTGTAGACTTTGAGATGGGGACTGTGTCACCTGAGGCGGTTCAGGAAATAGAGGATTGGGATACAGAGCGGCAGCAGCGGTACCGTAAGGTCCAGGAATGCGTAGAGAGGAGCCTGTCTCAAGCAAGAACGAGACAAGAGCAGCATTACAATCAAACAGCCCCAGCAACTCCCTTAGCACCTGGAGAACAAGTCCTCAAGATGAAGCGGAGGACGCATAAATTGGATGATCAGTGGGAAAACGAGCCCTACACCATTATCCCCTCCAACTTTGACAATAGTAAGGTATGCCTCATAAGCAAGGATGAAGGCAAGACCTATCAAGCAGTTTCTCGGGACCGCCTGAAAGCGTGCCCTGAACGGTGCAGAACCCAAAAAGAAGTAGAAGAAGTACAAGAAAGTCCCCAAAGTCAAGAAAAAGAGGAAGAGATGATCCAAACAATCCTTGGAAAATTCCCCAAAACTTGGACCCGAATAAACAATGCCATAGTGGTACCAGTCTTGACGTTCCCGCAGTTGGTCGAGCCAGAAACAGAAGAGGTTCCAGATCCACCTAAAGAACCGGCCGCTGCAACACGAGGTGACACGCCAGCAGTGGAACAGGAGGTTCAACCCCTTGCCAGTGGTGAACCTGCCGTACCCTTGGCGAATCTGAGATCCCGTAGGCAACCGACATGTATCCCTGTCAGGGTTAGGCCTACCAATCACACGGGGGGGGCAGACACTCTAAGTAGTCAGGGACAAACCCCAGAGCTACGCCGGTCCCAACGTAGCACTCGGGGACAGCCCCCTCCAAGGTATAGAACATAGAAAGTAAAATACCTAACAGAATGTAAATAGTTATGTGAAATGTCTGTAATGTTGTGTATAAAATGCTTTTTTGTCTTAGGCGATTAAGTAAATGGACAATTGGGCCACTGGACTATGGGTGGCCAACACCTAAATTGTTCATAGTTAGCACCCGTGTGCTCAACACCCCTGAAGAAAAACCCGTCCGGCGTGCATAGAGTGGGGTCATCAATGCTCTGACGCACGCCCAGAGCCTACGTTGGGGGTTTGATCGCGGCGGGTCCCCCATGGAGCAGTGTAATGGACACTCGGCAGGGAGCCACACTGGACTCTTATAGTAGTGTTTAAGTTTGTAACGTTTAAGTAATGCACCTCCCATAATGGGATGAGATGTTGTAACATGTTGTGTTTGTTTCCACAGTCCGGGAGTACTGAATTTAACTAAGGGGGAGTGTGGCGCCCCAGGACCTGGTCGCCACAACAGCATTGCCCTCCCAAAGGGTTAATGCTGAGCCTGGAGGTAATTGGGAGGTCCATTGGCCAGCAAGTTTAACATCCAACGCAGTTCTCCCTCCGGCCAGCAGGGGGAGCTCTGAACCTGGGATTCCAGGGAGGATCCCCTTAAGTCTGATCTGGGGGAGGAAGTAGTGGTCAGTCTGTAGAGAGCAGTAGAAGTGAACAGACGCAGAGTGAGCTGTCCTGTGAATCTGGGGCCTAGAGCTAGAGTAGCTTGGCCCAGAGAAGCAGGAGTAGCTGAGAGGCAGCGGAGAGACTCGGACATCGGAGTCTGTGGCCACCAGGGCTTAAACATACTCCCTGGTAGCCGAATCCGAAGGGCAGGAGAGCTGCAAGCACCTGGCCCAAAAACATCCCAAAAGCACAGCTGCAGCATCAAGGCCCGGTGTGGACTCCAGCAGAGAAGCACCAGAGAGGGCCTGCGCAGCCTGCTACAGAGGGAAAGGGACGTACCATCAGTCCCAGCAGCAAGAGGGCCATTGCTGGATTCAGAGAAGCAGGGTCCTATCATAACAAAGAAAAGCACAGGAGTAGGCCTCATACTCAGCTGGCCAGAAAGATTACCCCAAGTATTTCCAGGCCGACCGGATCCCCATCACCACCTGTAACGGTCTCCCAGGACTGGACTGTTTCCAAAGTAAAGAGGAAAAGGTAAAGAGACTGTTGTTTGTGCCTGGTTCTTTCATTGCCTGTCGGCCCTGCACCGTGTTAGCCACACAACCTCATAGACTTCCACGAGCACTAACAGTGTCCCCGGGGCTCCGCTCCACCTGTGGGGAGCAGTACCACCATTGCTGCTATAATATCACCCCGGAGGCCTCACACAGCAGCGGCGGCTTAATAGCCGCAGACCACAGGTGGCGTCACGAACACAAACTTCATTCATCAAGCCATATATTCTACTGACACCCACCAGGGCCACGGAACCGGGCCCAGCCACCACTGACTACCACCGGACTAGTCCGGCCCGGCACCGGGTGTCCCATAACCCTGGGGTGGGCGAGTCAGAGGTTTTTACCTTATAAATCTATCAGAAATAAATACAGTAGTGTCCTATTCCAATGGACGCTGTTTTATGGTAGAATTCTCCCATGAATAAAGTAAATAATACAGTAGTGTTCCTATGATGTCCTAACAAGGCTCCAAAAGACTGTAAATGTTTGGCTTTTTTGGAAACTCTCAACCTATAGCCATAGAGGGGTGGAAAGAAAGAAGTCATAGCTGGAGTCCTAGTGTCTAAAGTGCTCAACGTCTTCCTACTTAAAGACCCCATTGCTATAAATGACTTATGGACACTATAGGTGATCAGTAAGTATTGCTACTCGAGCCTTACACTGACTTTACATTTGTTTTTTTAACCTTTTTTCCATTTTTTCATCAACATTATAATGAAAAATGAAGTATCATTTTTACATTTGCTTATAAAAAACTTTAGAAAACTTTTTCCATTGTTGCAGTCGTTGGTTTTTCTTCCCTTGCAAGTGAAGATATACAAGACTGGATAATACTCCTTTCTCTCCAGCTCGGAGTAAAGATTTTTTAAATAAATAAATACATTTATGTTGGGCATCTACTACTTGAAGGGCTAATGATTATTGACTGCCCTCCAGCAGGCATCAGGGAGTCTAGCCCGAGGCCTTTCCACTAGCCCCTAAACATGCCGAATGTTAACACATGTTTCCAGATTCTGGCAGGGATTGGACACAAACAAGACAGTCAGAATGGACCATTTAGTGTACAAGTCAATATGACAGATCCCTGCTTAATACAAGGAAGGCAAAAATTCTCATCTTATTGAAAAAGGCAGAAGAGCCCGGGGTGTTTTTGCTTTGTGATTCTGCAGCAAAAAGTGGGTTGTGTCAATATAAGTCTATGTCACCAGCTCACAGCTGCCACGGCACTGACCTTGTACGCTCCATACACCGAGCCCTTCAATGTCTGATTCTTCTCTAATGTTCTCGCCATGAAGTGGAGAGGAGCATGGAAGGAAGCCAAACCGCTGTATCTCTAACTATCAGTCTATCTGTGCATCATGAAAAAAGTTCTGAAAATTAATATCATTATATTTAAATTTAGGAACCTTTACTTACCCTATAACAATTCCTTTTTTATATATTAAGGGTACATTTTCATATTAACACCATTTATTATTAATTTTAAAAGCCACATAGATTACATTGTGTTAATGATCATAAAGAACATACAACATTATGCTCCAGAGCTGCACTCACTATTCTGCTGGTGCAGTCACTGTGTACATACATTACTGATTCTGTACTGATCCTGAGTTACCTCCTGTATTATACTCCAGAGCTGCACTCACTATTCTGCTGGTGCAATTATTGTGACGCCCTGGCGAAACCAGGTAGTCACAGATAGGCCCCCGCATAACACCTTTCCCTCACCTAGAAAACACACAGCCGACCTGAAACCCTAGTCCCCCCCCTTAGGGAAAGATAGACACACCAGTGGGTGGGACCAGGCGGTTAGGGAATGCCCACCCAGGGGTCTAGACAGCCCGGGGCGGGAAAACAGGCAGATCATTTTGTAGTTCAAGTTGAGAGGAGTGTGGGCTGGAGCTAGGTGTAGCTCCAGCAGAGGAAATTCAAGTTGAACGGTGCCAGGGTCGGAGCCCTAGTGCCTTGGCTAGGAGGCAAACGGTGGTCTCTGTCAGCAGGAGACAGGAAGACGGCTCGGCAGAACCGAGGTTGACCAGGACAGGGTTGTAGCCCGCCGGTACAGACATGGGGAACCGACCTGGAAACCGTAGTACAGAGGGGGTACTCGGACCCTGAAGCCAGGACCGAAACCAGCGGCCTAGCTAATTAACCGATTGAGGCCAGGATTATAGGTCCTGTCCCATCCAAAGTCCCTAAGAGAAGACAACAGCCCACCGATAGGGATAGAAGGTCACCGCCAGGGCCCATCGATCCCACGGGCCAGCGTCTGCAGGCACAGCTCCTTAGGCTACGTCCAGCCGGGAGTGGACTCCTGAGTTCCAGACCAGGCAGTCCACCATACACAAAAACAAGTGCAGAGGAAAAGGACAGTGACCACCAGCCTGGCTGGGGGACCTGAATGCAACCGGCCGCGGCGGCCGGCTACCAGCACCTTGGTTTACCAAAAGACTCGTGTGATTCATTTACTGTGAGTAACCAAACGTCCCCCCCGCACGTCCGGGCATGCCAGCCCTTGCTATCGCTATACCCTGCACAAAGACATTGGGTCCCGGAGCCATCATCCCTACCCACGGAGGGGTTAACATCCAGCTGCCACTACATCTCCCCCGGGTGCCTCATAACAGCAGCAGTGGCATCCCACCTCACCACACACCGTGGGTGGCGTCACAAACTTAATACGGCCTAGCCCGTACATCGGCATCACCTTTCATTCGACATGTCCGCGAGACCCCCGGGTCCGGAGACCTTCGAGCCACCCCCCTAGAAGGTCCGGATCCGAGCAACAGCGGCTGCTGGCACGGGGGCGGCACACAATCACTGTGTACATACACTACATTACTGAGCCTGCAACTGTTGCGGGCGGAGGAGGGGACGCCGCGCTCTCCCTCTGCTCGGGTCCGGCTGCCGCTGCTGCTGCGGCCTGCTGCTGCTCGGTGGCTCGAGCGGTGGGCCGGATCCCGGGGACTCCAGCGGCGGTCCTCGCCCGTGAGTGAAAGGGGATTGGTTGTGGGGATAGTTTATTGTCCGTGACGCCACCCACGGTCGTGGTGATTAAGGGTACACCACCGCTGCTCTGGCTGGGGAACCCGGGAGTGATGGTATGGAGCAGCCAGTTGTTGTTTTGCCCCTCCGTGGGTAGGGGTTGGTGATCCCGGGGCCCAGTGATGGGGTTGGTATGGTGGACAGGCGGGTATGGGGCCTGTGGAGGTGCAGGGGCGCAGGGACAGCGCTGTGCCGCACGGCACGGAGGTACTCACTCAGCCAGTAAACATGACACAGTTCTCGGTAAACAAACGGCTAGTTGGACGGGTCCCTCGGATGGTTTACGGTGCTGCGGTTCCCTGCAGTTAGCGGTGACGGTCTCTTCCCTGCACCTATGTAAAGTCCTTTTGGTAGCGATGGGTTCCCACCGGTTACCCACTCCTCGGCTTCAAGCTGGGCCGAAGGAGCTCTACTCTTGCCCGCAGGCGCTGGCCCTGGGAAACTGGTGCCTTGGCGGTGGCGGTGTCTCCCCTTAACGGTCGGGCTGTTGCCTTCAATCGGGACTTGGTTGTTGGGAGACAGACGTCCCCTTCACTGACGGATTTGGCAACTTATGGCGACTCCTAGCCTTGCCGGGATCCGAAAGGCCCCTGCCCTGGTGCTGACTGTTCTTCGTATACTGCTCCAGTACCGCTGGGTCACCACCCGTCCGCGGTCCTTCCAGCAACCTCCGAGCAGTCCCACTACAGACAATCACCGCCGTCTGCTGAACTTGCTGTCTGAGTCCGGGGCACACACCCGGACAAACTTCAGGCTCTCTTAACTGTTCCTTTTTACTTCTTCACTTCCCTAGCTTAACTTGCTTCTCACTCAAGCCCTGCCTGAGCTCAACTGCCTGGTTTTTCCCGCCTCCAGGGCTGTGAACTCCTTGGTGGGTGGAGCCAACCACCTGGCCCACCCCCTGGTGTGGACATCAGCCCCTGGAGGAAGGCAACAATGATTTTAGGTTAGCTTAGTGTACCTGCAGGGAATGTGGGGTGCATGTGGTGTTGTGACCTGTGACCCCTGGCTTGCCCAGGGCGTCACATTCCCCCTTAGCAAAACGCAGACCGTCCTTGGGCTGCCCGTCCAACACCGGTTTTATTTTCCTTTTGTTTTTCTGAAAAATAGAAAAAACGGTAACATATATGCAATTTATGGCATCATCCCACATCGGGAGGTTCAGTGCTTAAACGTTGCAAACATTAAAATGGTTAACGGTTACGGTCTCCGCTCTCTCCCACCCAAGTAACCTGGCCCTGATGCTGCCCCTAAAACCAAGGCAGCACCCCTTGACCCCAGTCCAGCACAAGTTACCCGAGCGGGATCTGTCCTTCCCCTCCAGAGGGTAGCCACCGGTTCCTGTGGTGGCTGGGCCCCAGCCTGCTCTGCTGTGGGCCCTCCCTCCAACCTGCCTCTCCGGAGGCGGTAATTGCGGAAACGGTAACGGTAACACAATTTATTTACAAGCCACTTAACGTTTGTAGTTGCCCTGCAAGTTCACGGGCTTGTCCATGAGCAGTTCCTCATGCAAAACAACTTGTCAAACGGTCCCCACGGGGACAACGGTGCCGGCAACGGCCGGTTTCCAATCACGGTTGAATCAGGTGAACTTCACGGTTTCATTTTACTTATCATCATTTTTGCAACAACTTTCAAACAAACACACCTGTTGGTCCCAACAGGGACTGTGCAATGGTGCTCCGCTGCCTTTACTGTGCACTTTCATCCTCCTCCCCCGGCTCTGGGTGGAAGAACACGGGCACCAGCCCCTCCAAGGCATAGCAAGCACGGCGAGGAAGGGCCGCCCGATACCCATTATTTCCACTCCGAGGAATATAGGTGGCTTCCGTGCCATGCAGAGGACGACTCCTTCATCCTCTTCCGACACGGGCTCGGTGTCAGGCCCGGAATCACTATCGTCGGCCTCTGCACCAGACGGGTGGCCACCAGCTGCCGTAGCCTCTAGGCTTGCTACTCTCTCGGCCACGGTCACGGAGGGGTTTACGCCCGATGGGCCAGGCGCAGTACGGTGTACGGGTAAGGAGGACGGAGGTGGCGTGGGGGCCAGGGGCAGACCGGGTCCCTCAGCCGCAGCGGCCGGTCCCTCGGGGACACAGGGGCATGGGTCACTCACCAGCTCCTCCATCATGGCCTCCATTCCATATACTCGTGCAACCGCAGCTACATCCTCCACCTCCGCGGTCCACTGTTCCATCAACCTGCAGATCTGGCTCCGGTAGTGTCGGCAGATCCCTGCCGTTCGGGCTCTCAGCCATGCCGCTGTCCCGGGCACCGGCTCAGTAGCCTCCGCGTAGCTGGGTGGAACAGACATTTCTTTGCAAGGCTCGGCAAATCGCAGGGTCCCAGCGTTCTGGCTTGTACAGCCGCGCGCTACATGCGACCAGTCGCCATTTCGTCCCCCTTAGCCTCTTTCCAGCCCCTCCTCTCTCGGGGCGGGGTTTTGGCCTTCGCGCCTCTGCTACTCGAGAAGACGCTCGAGCGGGAACTTTTCGCGCCAAAGATGGCGACTTCTGAAATTTTCCGGCCGGATACCTCCGGCGGTCACAAGGCGCACCTCTACCCAACGGCAGAGCGGTAAGATCCTGTTCGTGACGCCAAGTTGTCGCGGGCGGAGGAGGAGACGCCGCGCTCTCCCTCTGCTCGGGTCCGGCTGCCGCTGCTGCTGCGGCCTGCTGCTGCTCGGTGGCTCGAGCGGTGGGCCGGATCCCGGGGACTCCAGCGGCGGTCCTCGCCCGTGAGTGAAAGGGGATTGGTTGTGGGGATAGTTTATTGTCCGTGACGCCACCCACGGTCGTGGTGATTGAGGGTACACCACCGCTGCTCTGGCTGGGGAACCCGGGAGTGATGGTATGGAGCAGCCAGTTGTTGTTTTGCCCCTCCGTGGGTAGGGGTTGGTGATCCCGGGGCCCAGTGATGGGGTTGGTATGGTGGACAGGCGGGTATGGGGCCTGTGGAGGTGCAGGGGCGCAGGGACAGCGCTGTGCCGCACGGCACGGAGGTACTCACTCAGCCAGTAAACACGACACAGTTCTCGGTAAACAAACGGCTGGTTGGACGGGTCCCTCGGATGGTTTACGGTGCTGCGGTTCCCTGCAGTTAGCGGTGACGGTCTCTTCCCTGCACCTATGTAAAGTCCTTTTGGTAGCGATGGGTTCCCACCGGTTACCCACTCCTCGGCTTCAAGCTGGGCCGAAGGAGCTCTACTCTTGCCCGCAGGCGCTGGCCCTGGGAAACTGGTGCCTTGGCGGTGGCGGTGTCTTTCCTTAACGGTCGGGCTGTTGCCTTCAATCGGGACTTGGTTGTTGGGAGACAGACATCCCCTTCACTGACGGATGTGGCAACTTATGGCGACTCCTAGCCTTGCCGGGATCCGAAAGGCCCCTGCCCTGGTGCTGACTGTTCTTCGTATACTGCTCCGGTACCGCCGGGTCACCACCCATCCGTGGTCCTTCCAGCAACCTCCGAGCAGTCCCACTACAGACAATCAGCGCCGTCTGCTGACCTTGCTGTCTCAGTCCGGGGCACACACCCGGACTAACTTCAGGCTTTCTTAACTGTTCCTTTTTACTTCTTCACTTCCCTAGCTTAACTTGCTTCTCACTCAAGCCCTGCCTGAGCTCAACTGCCTGTTTTTTCCCGCCTCCAGGGCTGTGAACTCCTCGGTGGGCGGAGCCAACCGCCTGGCCCACCCCCTGGTGTGGACATCAGCCCCTGGAGGAAGGCAACAAGGATTTTAGGTTAGCTTAGTGTACCTGCAGGGAATGTGGGGTGCATGTGGTGTTGTGACCTGTGACCCCTGGCTTGCCCAGGGCGTCACACAACCCTCTGTCCCATCCTGCATCCCTGTCACAGCCTGCATCCCTGTCCCAGCCTGTATCCCTGTCACATCCTGCATCCCTGTCACAGCCTGCATCCGTGTCACAGCCTGCATCCCTGTCACAGCCTGCATCCCTGTCACATCCTGCATCCCAGTCACATCCTGCATCCCTCCGCCACATCCTGCACCCCTGTTACATCCTGCACCTCTGTCAGACCCTGCACCCGTCACACCCAGCACTTCTGTCACATCATTCACCTCTGTCACACCCGTCACATTCAGCACCCCTCTGTCACACCCTGTACCTCTCTGTAACACCCTGCACCCCTGTCATATCCTACACCTGTGACGCCCTGGACATCCCCAGGGGTCACAGGTCACTACACACACCACATACACCCCCACCCCAGTACGGTACCATCAGTCAACAAAGACCTGATTGCCTCCCTCAGAGTCAGACAGGCACACCAGATGGGCGGAGTCAGGCGGATAGACATGCCCCCGAGGAGTCTGCTGGCCTGAGGCATGAGATACAAGCAGATTAAGTTTGGAGAGAGGAGTGAGAGGAGTACAGTTCTGTGTGGGACTTGGATTGGAGCCTAGGACCCCCGATCAGTCAGGCAGGCAGACGGTAGTGGCCGCGTGCAGGAGACTGGGAATACGACCGGTGGAACTGTAAGGGACCGGGACAGGGTAGTGACCTGCCGGAACCGAACCGGGGAGCCAACTGGATACCGGAACACCAGGCAGGGTACTCAGACCCTGAACTAGGCTATAAGCCACCACCATAGTCAAATCAACTGATTGCGTTCGGGACCTCAGGGGTTTATTCCCACCTAAGTCCTGATTGAAGGCAACAGTCCAACCTGTCCGGATAGGTGCCACCGCCAAAGGCCAGAGATCCAAAAGACCAGCGTCTGTGGGCAAATGAGCTCCTACGACATTTATATGCCGGGGATCGGACTACCGGTGCCCAGACACAGTAGTCAAATACACACACAGGTGCAGGAGAAAGGCGGACATTGCCAACCTGACTGGAGAAGCTGCAGCCGGCTGCGGGCCCCGTTCATCACCCCGTTTGGTTTACCAGCGACTCCATTGTCTTGTATCGGAGTGAGTACACTAGTGCCCTCAGGCACCGCACCGCGCTGCACCGCAACACTGCGCCCTGCACCCCGGCCCTCGCCAACAGGGCCCCGGGACCAACATCCCCCTACCCACGGAGGGGTCAACACCTAGCTGCGCCACTACACCGCTCCTGGGAGTCCCGTACCTTCACTGCAGCGGTGGTGTCCACAATCACCACAACCCGTGGGTGGCGTCACGAACTATCATCCCAAAACCAAATACCCGCATCCCCCGCACGTAGCGCCAACCCCCCCTTGCAGAGCGACATGACCCCCGGGTCCGTGAGAGGCTCGAGCCACCACCCGTAGAACACGAGCACGGACCCGAGCGGCTCGGTGGTCGCAGCCGAGGCTGTGGGGCGGTACACACCCCTTTGTCACAGCCTGCACCCCTCTGTCACAGCTTGCACCTCTGTCACAGCCTGCACCACATGTTGCACCCTGCACCCCTGTCACATCCAGCACCCCTCTCTCACAGCCTGCACGCCTTTGTCATAGCTTGCACTTCTGTAACACCCTGCACCTGTCACACCCCACACCCCTGTCAATATCCTGCCCTCTGTCACATATTGCACCTCTGTCACATCCTGCACCCCTCCGTCACAGCCTGTTCCTCTGTCAGAGTCTGCACCCCTCTGTCGCACCCTGCACCCCTGTCACACCAATCAGCACCAGCTTACTTCTCCCCGCCTTCGCACAAACAAGATAATCAACAGGAAGTGAGGGTTGTGACTGCAGCTCACTTCTTGTTGATTGATCCTCTGTCTGAATACAGCGAGAAGAAATATGGCGCTGATTGGAAGTGAAGCTCACGTGATGTCACAATGTTACATGAGCCCCAGCAGCACAGAAACTAAGCCAGCTGCTAAGGTGAGTATAGGCTTTCTTATTTTACCTTGGTGGAAACTTCTGGAATCAGAAGAGTTTGTCCTAGTAGTGGACATCCCCTTTAATTTCCAACTTACTAAACTAAAGGTAGGAAGAACCCTTATCAGACAGATGCTAAATGCTGCATATTAGAGGAACTCCAGGATGACTGCAAATTTAGCAAAATTGTGGATCTGCCCATATCTGTCCATATCTGTAATATTATATTAGTCTAGAAAGATATTCAGGCCTTTTTGGATTTCCAAAATTGTAATAGAATCCAAATCTTTAAAGGGAACCTGTCACCTACTGACCTGCAGGGTGGTCTGTTATGGTCCGATTCAATGGGCGAAGCTGTTCTCGGGTCCGGCGCCTTCACTATCCTTGCTGTTCTCGGATCCGGCACCTTCTCCATTCCTGTGGTTCTCAGGTCTGGCTCATCCTCTATCCTTGCTGTTCTTGGGTTCTGCGCCTCCTCTATCCTTGTTATTCTTGGATCTGGCGCCTCTTCTCTCCTTGCTGTTCTTGGGTCTGGCGCCTCCTCTATCCTTGCTGTTCTTGACTGCGGTGCATCCTCTATCCTTGCTGTTCTTGGATCTGGTGCCTCCTTTATCCTTGCTATTCTTGGGTCTGGCGCCTCCTCTATCCTTGCTGTTCTTGGGTCTGGCGCCTCCTCTATCCTTGTTGTTCTTGGGTCTGGCGCTTCCTTTATCCTTGCTGTTCTCGGGTCCAGCGCCTCCTCTATCCTTGCTATTCTCGACTGCGGCGCATCCTCTATCCTTGCTGTTCTCAGGTCCAGCGCCTCTTCATTCCTTGTGATCATCATCCGCCTTGCTTCGTGTGGATGACGCATCCTATTTGACACCCTGGCAAAACCAGGTAGTCACAAATAGGCCCCTGCCCAACACCCTTCCCTCACCTAGGAAACACACAGCCAACCTGAAACCCTAGTCACCCCCCCTTAGGGAAAGACAGACACACCAGTGGGTGGGACCAGGCAGTTGGGCACGCCCACCCAGGGGTCTAGACAGCCCGGAGTGGGAAAGCGAGTAGTCTAGTTTGTAGTTCAAGTTGAGAGGAGTGTGGGCTGGAGCTAGGTGTAGCTCCAGCAGAGGAAGTTCAAGTTGAACGGTGCCAGGGTCGGAGCTCTGGTGCCTTGGCTAGGAAGCAGACGGTGGTCTCCATCAGCAGGAGACGGGAAGACGGCTCGGCAGAACCGAGGTGGACTGGGACAGGGTTGTAGCCCGCCGGTACCGACACAGGGAACCGACCCGGAAACCGTAGCACAAAGGCGGGTACTCGGACCCTGAAGCCAGGACCGAAACCAGCGGCCTGGTTAATTCACCGATTGAGGCCAGGATTATAGGTTCTGTCCCACCCAAAGTCCCTCATAGAAGACAACAGCCCACTGATAGGGATAGGAGGCCACCGCCAGGGCCCATAGATCCCTCGGGCCAGCGTCTACTGTTGTGAATGTTAATTATGTTTTGGCTGCTGGGAGGCTCCCTCTGGTGGCCAGGAATGGTTTGGACTTGGACCAGGTGTGTTGTGCAATGGGCGTTTCCTTTGCTAACTGTCTGCTTATTTAAATCCTGGTCTGCTAGCTGGCTATGCCGGATGTCAGTTGTTCTTTGTATCACCAGCCTGCTTCATTCTGCTCCACACCACATCTACCCCAGATAAGTGCTTGTTCTTTATTTATTGTTTGGTTCTTTTGCTCTTATCTGGGTTTGTCATTTGCTGTGGTTGTTTTCAGTTTATTTGCATGCAGGGATTTTCCCCTCAGTTGCTTGGCTGGGGAACTCCCTGCAGTTCTGTTTGGAGTATAACTCTTGGGTTGTGGCGTCTGACATTCATGCGGACAGGTTGGTTCGCACGTTCCATCATGCTCATCCCAAGCGACCCGGTGGCGTTGGTGAGGGTTCGGTGACCCCTCCTCAAGGGGGGGTACTGTTGTGAATGTTAGTTATGTTTTGGCTGCTGGGAGGCTCCCTCTGGTGGCCAGGAATGGTTTGGACTTGGACCAGGTGTGTTGTGCAATGGGTGTTTCCTTTGCTAACTCTCTGCTTATTTAAATCCTGGTCTGATAGCTGGCTATGCCGGATGTCAGTTGTTCTTTGTATCACCAGCCTGCTTCATTCTGCTCCACACCACATCTATCCCAGATAAGTGCTTGCTCTTTATTTATTGTTTGGTTCTTTTGCTCTTATCTGGGTTTGTCATTTGCTGTGGTTGTTTTCAGTTTATTTGCATGCAGGGATTTTCCCCTCAGTTGCTTGGCTGGGGAACTCCCTACAGTTCTGTTTGGAGTATAGCTCCTTTGGGTCCATGTGTTTGTGGCTTGTTGAATTTCTTATGATTCTTGTTTTCTGTTCATTGGTATGACAAAAGCACCTGGTATAGGACGGAGTTCAGATCGTGCGATCTGAGGGCCTTTTTGTACTATCAGGAATTTGGAATTTTGCAGGGTTTTACTCTGGCCACCATCAGTCCCTTTCCTGTCCTTTCCTATTTTAGTCAGTGGGGGCCTCATGTTTTGCTAATCCTATCATCTATCTGTGTATTGTGTTTTCCTATATCACCGCAGTCTTTGAATGTGGGGGGCTTGATATTCTTGTTTATTTTCTGAGGCAGAGAGTTATTCATCTTTCCTTCCTTTAGGATAGTTAGTTCTCCGGCTGGGTTTGCGGTGCACAGGATGTTAGTTCATCCCTCGGCTACTTCTAGTTGTGATGGTTAGTAAGGGGATGGCGGCCAGATTAGTTGCCAATGCTCTTGTCACCTTTTACCAATGATTTGTGGTGGTCTTCCATGGTTCCGGATCATAACAGTCTACGGGTATGGCTGCTTAGGCCACATCCAGCCGGGAGCAGACTCCTCAATTCCAGACTAGGAAGTCCACCTTACACAAAGTCAGTGAAGAGGAAAAGGATAGAGACCACCAGCCCGGGTGGGGGATCCTAATGCAACCGGCCGCGGCGACCGGCCACCAGCACCTTGGTTTACCAAAAGACTTGTGTGGTTTATTGACTGTGAGTAAACAATCATTCCCCTACTGTCGCTATACCCTGCACGAAGACACTGGGTCCCGGGGCAACCATCCCTACCCACGGAAGGGTTAACATCTGCCCACAAAAGCAGCGGTGGTGTTCCACCTCACCACACACTGTGGGTGGCATCACGAACTTAATACGGCCTAGCCCGTACATCTACTTCCCCCTTTTTATTTGGCGTGTCCTCGAGACCCCCGGGTCCGGAGACCCTCGAGCCACCACCCCAGAAGGCCCGGATCCGAGCAGCGGTGGCTGCTGGCACGGGGGCGGCACACCTACATCATCCCTATAGGCTGGCATTGTGGTCCTGCACACGTGCACAGAAAGCAGAGTAAAGTACTGTAATGCGCAGGCATGGGGAAAGGTCAAAGAACGTCCTTACCTGCGCATTACAGTACTGTGCTCTACCCCCAGCCGGTCAGAACAAAGTGTGCGTATGCAGGAGCACAATGGAGGTCACTGCGTGGATGATTTAGGACACGTCATCCACGCGAAGCCAGGAGGACATCAATTGTAAGCAAAGTGGAGGTGTGCCGCCCCGCTCGCAGCAGCAGAGCTGCTCGGATCCGGACCTTCTGTGGGTGGCTCGAGGGTCTCCAGACCCGGGGGTCTCGCGGTCACTTCGCTCAACAAAGGGGATTATCGTGGTGGATGTAGGACGTATATGTACGGGCTGAGCCGTACAAAGTTCGTGACACCACCCACGGTGTGTGGTGAGGTTGGACACCACCGCTGCAGTTACGGGGCACCCGGGGGAGATGTTATGCAGCAAGTTATTAAACCCCCCGTGGGCAGGGATGGTGGCCCCGGGACCCGTTGGGGTTTTTGGTGCAGGGAGATGGGCGACCGCAGGGTGCTGATGTACTCACTATTGAAGGAAACACCTGAGTCTCTAGTAAACCAAGGTGATGGTGGTCGGTGCCTGCAGCCAGCTGCGTTCTGGTTCCCCCACCCGGCTGGTGGTCTCTGTCTTTCTCCTGCACCATTGTAAGATGGTGGACTGCCTGTGCTTACAACTTCTGGAGTCCGCTCCCGGCTGGATGTGGCCTAAGGAGCCCTTGCTCGCAGACGCTGGCCCGTGGGATCTCTGAGCCCTGGCGGTGGCCTTCTATCCACCTCGGTGGGCTGTTGTCTTCTAGTAGGGACTTTGGGTGGGACAGGACCTCTAGTCCTGGCCTCAATCGGTAAATTAACTGGTTCTAGTCGCTTCTGGTCCCGGCTTCAGGGTCCGAGTACCCCCATGTGTGCTTCGGTTTCTGAGTCGGTTCCCCGGGTCGGTAAAAGTCTAAAATTAATAAACTGGTGAATGGGTGACTCACATGTCTCTAAAGCGGGCTTTACACGCAACGACATCGCTAACGAGATGTCGTTGGGGGTCACGGAATTTGTGATGCACATCAGGCCTCGTTAGCGACGTCGTTGCGTGTGAAACACACGAACGACCGTTAACAATCAAAATTACTAACCTAATCGTTGATCGTTGACACGTCGTTCAAATCCCGATTATCGTTGCTATTGTGTGAATGAGCTTTTAGTAATAGTAAATTTGTCTAAAATTTATAGCCACCGCCCTCTTCCACTAAGACACATCCATATTTCTTGCCAATTTTCGAAACTGATGAGTGATAACCACACTTTTTTTGCACTTTGTAACTTTGTTTTCAATAAACCTGTCATAAACAGATTGATAAATGTGGACCTATAACCGCTTCACTGTAGCAAAAGGAAAAATGGGCTTATAGACCAAACCCTCGGTGGCACGTATGTGTCACGGGTGACAGTCAGTCCTATGGTTTCTGGTCATAGAAGGTCACAGCATTTGGCAGCACAGAATGCTCTATGACTTCCCATTATTCCTGCTGTAAGTATTCATTGATATAGGTAGCTTTCTGCTGGATTAATCTCTCCCCCTTTTGTACCCAGCAGGAGCTCGAAATCCACCCAGCTGTTGATTATCAGCATTATCTTGGTGCTTAAATACCCCTTCCTTCCTTACTTGAACTGGTGCTGGTGATATTTTCAGTTCATTCAAGCCTTGGTTGCAAGCAGGTGACTTGTACTCCTTTTTGGTATCATTGCTGAAAACTTTGCTGAACTACCTGTGTCCTCTGTAGATAAGTAGTTCATAATTTTTCCCCATGTGTCCTCCTAGTGTTTACTGGGGTTGAGGAAAAGCTCATCCCACCCATTCCCTATTTAGTGCCCAGCACTAGGGATACCAAGGGTTGGGTATCCAGCTTGGCGCATAGGTGCAGAACCTATCTAGGGTGGTGAGGAACTCCAAGGACCAGCGGTAGGTTTGGTCAGGGGTCACCATCTTCCATTTCTCCAGACACAGGGTTTCCCGTCCATTCCCTTTCGCCATTCACTTGATACTTCCCTGTACCTAGCATGACACGTGCACCTAATCTCCCTCCACAATTATGCTTTACTATCAGTACTCATCATATAAACACAATAGGGCACACTTACTATTGAGAGTTTGCTTCAAAATTTGACAAAAAAATGTACGAAATTTTAGTCCATTTTGAGTTTTAGGTATCATTTGTGGCTTATTCAGCAATGGATGTGTCTAAGAAAAAAACTGTTTGGCTTAGATTACTGTGGCTTAAAATGAAATGTGCACGCTATTCTGCAAAATATTGGTGCAAAAAGTTCGGCAAAAAAAGCCAACTGGGAGGTGCTGTAAAGTTAGACAAAAGATGGATCAAATTTGTCATCCGGTGTTAAAAGCGTGATAAATTTGGCAGATTTTCAGACTATAGCCTGCTTTACATGTTACGATTTCACATACGATATTGTATGCGATCATACCCTCCCCCATTGTATGTGCGGCACGTTCAATTTGTTGAATGTGCCGCACAAACGATTAACCCCCGTCACACGTACTTACCCGTCCATACGACCTCGATGTGGGCGGCGAACGTCCACTTCCTGGAGTAGGAGGGACGTTGGCGTCACATCGACGTCACGCGGCAGCCGGCCAATAGAAGCGGAGGGGCGGAGATGAGCGGGACGTAAACATCCCGCCCACTTCCTTCCTTCCGCATTGCTGGCCGGGAGCCGCAGGACGCAGGTAAGATCTGTTCACCGTTCCCGGGGTATCACACACTGCGATGTGTGCTACCCCGGGTACGATGAACAACCCGACGTGCAATTTTTAGGAATTGAACGACGTGCATGCGATGAACATTTTACTGTTCAATCGCAATCGCACGTAGCTGTCACACGCTACAATATAACTAACGATGCCGGATGTGCGTCACTTACGACGTGACCGCGCCAACACATCGTAAGATATCTTGTAGCCTGTAAAGCGGGCTTATGGGGCAATACATGCTGCGTCTGGACCCCATACACTGTAGCTAAAAACCTACTGATGTGATATGACAAGGAGAAGAATATCTATGCATGTTGCTGGCTGAGAACCGATTCTGTATTTTCTCCGGCTCACCGTTTACACCGCCACTCATTCCACTTCCAACTGTGTTAATGCACAGAGCTGATAACCACAGAGCAGCAATCATCCCATTACACTTTCATGGGTTATGGCTGGAATAACTTCGCTTTACAGTGTTTTACGAATGAGATATGAATATTTCCGCAGATAATGTGCACCGGTTCTCGGAGAATCCAATATTTTATGAACGCCATGATAGGAATTACATTTTATACGACTGTGTGTCCGTCTCCAACTGTGAAACAAATAGTGTGAGACCGCCATGTACAATTCATCTATAATAATAATAACCCGTAACAGGGAAGATTACTATAGTTATCTTTAATAAAAAATATACCACTGTTTGTTCCAAAATTGAATAATTACCACATATTTGAATTATAAGACGCACTTTTCCTCCCCAAAAATTTGGAAGGGAAGTGAGGGGTGCGTCTTAAAATCTGAATGTAGCTTACCAAGGTGTGGTGGAGTGGGGTTGCAGGAGGCAGGGGCAATGCTGTGGCGGCTGTGCAGGGACTGCGGTGGCTGTACATGGGCTGCGGTGGCTGTGCAAGGGCTGCGGTGGTGGCTGTGGGTGGTGGGGGATTCAAATAATGGCGCCCAGAGCTGGCGTGTACTCAGATGGAGCTCTCAGTTCAAGTTCTCATCTGCACATGCGCCGCCTCAGGCCCATTGATCTCCCAGCAGTGGCCTTAAGGAAAATGGCACCTGGAGGTGGCGCATGCGCAGATGAGATCTTGGCTTCTCATTGAGCCGAGAGCTCAGTCGGTGCACACGCTGGTTCCAGGCACCATTTCTTGAAGCTCCCACTGTCCGCAGCCCAGCCACTGCTGCTGCCACCGCAGCCCTAGCTCAGCTGTCCCAACCCCAGCACAGCCACCCCAGCCTCAGCACAGCCACCACCGTCGACCATTTCTGGGACAGGATCTGGGACACCCGCTGGCTGCACCGCCCGCAGTATCGCCTTGCTCCACCACCGCCTATGCCTCCTGGGACCCTGCTGCACCGCTGCTGCTGCCCCCTCCGGTAACACATCACCAGATTATAAGATGGAGCTCAATTTTTTTTCACCCCTTTTTTTCCCTCTAAATTTGAGGTGCATCTTATAAACTGAAAAATATGGTAGCTGAGTTTGTTATTTTATTTTTATTATAAAATTGTCCAGTTTATTATAATATTGAACTTTATTATGATATATGAGGTGACAACCATTAAAGTGTCTGCCTGTTCTGTAGACTGGGTCAGACCCAGTGTTGGGGAAAGGGGGAAAATTGGACAATTCCTTGGAGACCTGTAGGGCCTACAGCAGGAGCTATACTGATAATGGCATTAAAACAATAAAAAACTCGGTATTGCTTCATTTGTAAAGTCCAATCTATCAAACTATAAAGTAAATAAAATGGTAAATGGCACAAAAAGAAAAAAAAACTGGGAGATATTATGATTTTTTTGGATCGCACACAGACAATGGGCCGCGCATAGACGGCACACAGACAATGGACCGCGCAGAGACAGCACACAGACAATGGGCCGCGCAGAGACAGCACACAGACAATGGACCATGCATAGACGGCACACAGACAATGGACCGCGCATAGACGGCATACAGACAATGGACCGCACATAGACGGCACACAGACAATGGACCGCGCATAGACAGCACACAGACAATGGACCGTAGATAGATAGCACACAGACAATGCACTGCGCATAGACGGCACACAGACAATGGACCGCGCATAGACGGCATACAGACAATGGACCGCGCATAGACGGCACACAGACAATGGACCGCGCATAGAAGGCACACAGACAATGGACCGCGCATAGATGGCACACAGACAATGCACTGCGCATAGACGGCACACAGACGATGCACTGCGCATAGACGGCACACAGACAATGCACCGCGCATAGACGGCACACAGACAATACACCGCGCATAGACAGCACATTGACAATGGACCGCGCATGGACGGCACACAGACAATGGACCGTGCATGGACGGCACACAGACAATGCACTGCGCATAGACGGCACACAGACGATGCACTGCGCATAGACGGCACACAGACAATGCACCGCGCATAGACGGCACACAGACAATACACCGCGCATAGACAGCACATTGACAATGGACCGTGCATGGACGGCACACAGACAATGGACCGTGCATGGACGGCACACAAACAGTGGACCGCGAATAGACGTCACACAGACAATGGACCGCGCATAGACAGCACACAGACAATGGACCGTGAATAGACGGCACACAGATAATGGACCGCGAATAGACGGCACACAGACAATGGACCGCGAATAGACGGCACACAGACAGCACGAAAACAAATGATTGAACACAGATAGTGCAAAGATAAATGATCAAACACAGACAGCCTATGTGTGCGAAGACACAAGTAATTTTCCACATGGGAAAAAAATGGAGCATTACTAGTCTAGTCTGTTTTAAGGATAATAATATTCCATGTTGTGGCAGACAGCTCCTGCATGCGTCCAAGATGCAGATAAACTCAAAAGACCTGCACAAAAATCCAGTCATATTTGACAATGGCTTACCCAGTTACTACACCTGCACCCAGAATCTAGCCTAAGATAGTCCAAATTCATCAGAACTCAATTAGTGCATCTTCTTACAGAGAGATTTTGATCAAGACTAGCATAGGAAATGATCCATCAGAAAAAGCATTGTAGGGTAATTCGATTGGGCTTTGTAATGGAGAAGTCAAACAATGACATACTATATATTGACCTACTATATATTAAAGGCTTCCTGCACATTCACACCATGTGTGTAGTAAAATATGACCTTGTGTGCGTCTCATGGTAGACTTCTGATGTCATGGTGGTGGGTCCAAGTGGCGATGTGGCCGTACCAGGCGGGAGCATCAGGCTTTTGTGATGGGGGTTAAAAATAATATTAAAAATGGAGAGAAAATAATGAAATAAATAAAAAATTTGTGATGCCAGTTGGGATGTTCGGCTTTGGTATGGTCGGGCACTGCTTGAGGTCCCCAGGAGTTAGGTGGTAATACACAGTGATACACAGTGCCAGAGGGTTGTCCCTTCACTCCTCCACTAGGGCTGGATCCTGGGGATGTTTAGGTAGGGACGGTGCAGCAAAGAACAATTCAGCCAGCCAGAGACAGCACAGGGAGCGTTTACATTTTACTGACTCTCTGCAGAACATTCCGGAACATTCCATACAGCCTTCACAATGGGTATGACCTACCCCAATGAGAGTTTGGTTTCTCTGCTGTGTGGTAGTGTATTCTTCCTGCCGCTACTCCCCTACCTGAGAAAAGGTGTCTTGAAGTCTTGGGATTTCAAGACAAGAAAACTCTGGATCTTTGATCCCTTCCAGTGAGTAGGTGAACTGAATCCTGACTCACTGTTTCTTGTAGAAATTTCCAGACTCAAATGTGTCACTGAGCTCCCAGGCAAATTCACTGCTAATTATAAAAAGCCTAATAGCAGTCTCTCAGTTTGCCACTGAACTTGAAAGTCCAGGTGGCCTAGGGACTGATACCCTGTCAATGTGTAGCTGACTGCTCCAGAAGGTTCAACAGTTACCTCAGGACAGGACCATCTCCATATTACACTCCTTTCACATGCTGACACCAAGTCTCCTAAGCCCATCCCCTTTCTCCTTCTAGTGCGCACACACAGGCCTTGTTATCAGCTCAGGTGACCGGCCCCAGTAAGGGAGTGTGGGCAAATGTTTGTATGTCGTGAACAGCAGAGGAAGCCGAATCCTATTAAAGCTGACAATACATGTCATACATATTGAAATACACATGCAGATATTATTTGTGGTGACTCATGCACAGGGCGCCACACTTGCTTCACTCATTCTTTTGGTGCGCACACCAGTCTGATGCATGCAGTGATGTAATTCTAATACTCTGTAAGTGGTCATCCTGGCTTTTTCAGTGGGCAGTTCCTTTTCATCAGCATTTTGCCAGTGTTTAAACTTTCCTTCCCTCACTTTTCTGCATGCATTTGTCGCGGGCGGAGGAGGGGACGCCACGCTCTCCCACTGCTCGGGTCCGGCTGCTGCTGCTCGGTGGTGGCTTGAGCGGTGGGCCGGATCCCGGGGACTCCAGCGGCGTTCCTCGCCCGTGAGTGAAAGGGGGTGGTTTGGTTTAGGGATATTGTCTGTGACGCCACCCACGGTTGTGGTGAGATTGGTGACACCACCGCTGCTCTGGACGGGGATCCCGGGAGCGATGACAGGGAGCAGCTTGGATGTTGGTTCTCCCCTCCGTGGGTATGGGGGTTGGTTGTCCCGGGGCCCGGTGATGGGGTAGGGATGGTTGGCAGGCGGGTTATGGGGCCTGGTGAGGTGCAGGGTTGCAGGGGCAGCGCTGTGCCGCATGGCACGGTGGTACTCACTCAGCTAGTAACACACACGGAGTCTCTGATGAAACAAACGGCTGGATGGACAGCTCCCACAGACGGCTGCGGTGTTTTCCCCTGACCCCAGGTTGGTAATGTAAGTCCTTTCCTGCACCTTCCGCACACTCCTCCTGCGCTCCCGTTTCCAGCTGGCTCCCCGGTTCGGTACCGGTGGGCCACCGCCCAGCCCCGGCTACCTACGGTTCCACCAGACTGTCTTCCCGACTCTCACAGACGGCCACTACCGTCTGCCCCACTGGCTACACGAGGGACCTAGGCTCCAACCTAGGCCCAGTCTGCATCTGCCTCTCTGCAGACCTCCTCTCTCTTCCTCTGCCTGGACTTGTCTGAACTTGCTTCCTGCCTCAGGCCAGCTAAACTACTCGGTGGGCGTGCCTATCTGCCTGAATCCGCCCATCTGGTGTGTCTGTCTGAACCCGAGGAAGAAACCAGATCTCACTGGGGATGTCTGCTGTGAACTGCTGGGGGTGGGGGTGTGTGTGTGTTGTTACCTGTGGCCCCTGGCTTGTCCAGGGCGCCACATTCGCCCTTAGTAAAATGCAGACCGTCCGCGGGCTGCCCGTCCATCACCGGTTTTATTTTCACAAACTGAAAAAGAATAAAACATTTTTTAAACATTTTCACACATGCATTTTTTTTTTTATACAACTTCCCTTATGGGAGGCATAACACTTCAACCGTTGCAACAGCAATAAAACACTTTTAATAACGGCAACAGAACGGGTCCTTCAGTCACCCACCCAAATAACCTGGCCCTGATGCTGCCCCTAAGAAGTGGGCAGCACCCCTTGACCACAGTCCAGGAACGGGCCCAGATTCCTTAACGGGATGGGTGCTTCGCTGCCGTTGCGGCCAGGTGGACTGCCGGAGCCGTCGTCATCTCCGTCGCGGCCGGGTGGACTGCCGGGGCCGTCGTCATCAGCGGTGCCGGACGGATGGGACATCTCGCGCAGCGGTGTTCCAGGAACCAAATACTTGCAGAGTCCTGGCATCCCTGCTTCCACAGCTGCGGTTCACACGCGGCCGGACGCCATCCGCCCCCCCTTAGTGTCTCTCTGGAAACTCCTCTACAGGGTCGGGGTTTTGGCTTTCGCGCCTCCACTGCTCGAGGAGACGCTCAAGCGGGGACTTTTCGCGCCCAAGATGGCGGCTTCTCAAATTTTTCGGCCGGATACCTCCGGCGGTCACAAGGCGCACCTCTACCAGACGGCAGAGCGATAAGATCCTGTTTGTGACGCCAAGTTGTCGCGGGCGGAGGATGGGACGCCGCACTCTCCCACTGCTCAGGTCCGGCTGCTGCTGCTGCTCGGTGGTGGCTCGAGCGGTGGGCCGGATCCCGGGGACTCGAGCGGCGTTCCTCGCCCGTGAGTGAAAAGGGGTGGTTTGGTTTAGGGATATTGTCCGTGACGCTACCCACGGTTGTGGTGAGATTGGTGACACCACCGCTGCTCTGGACGGGGATCCCGGGAGCGATGACAGGGAGCAGCTTGGATGTTGGTTCTCCCCTCCGTGGGTATGGGGGTTGGTTGTCCCGGGGCCCGGTGATGGGGTAGGGATGGTTGGCAAGCGGGTTATGGGGCCTGGTGAGGTGCAGGGTCGCGGGGGCAGCGCTGTGCCGCACGGCATGGTGGTACTCACTCAGCTAGTAACACACACGGAGTCTCTGATGAAACAAACGGCTGGATGGACAGCTCCCACAGACGGCTGCGGTGTTTTCCCCTGACCCCAGGTTGGTAATGTAAGTCCTTTCCTGCACCTTCTGTACACTCCTCTTGCGCTCCGGTTTCCAGCTGGCTCCCCGGTTCGGTACCGGTGGGCCACCGCCCAGCCCCGGCTACCTACGGTTCCACCAGACTGTCTTCCCGGCTCTCGCAGATGGCCACTACCGTCTGCCCCACTGGCTACACGAGGGACCTAGGCTCCAACCTAGGCCCAGTCTGCATCTGCCTCTCTGCAGACCTCCTCTCTCTTTCTCTGCCTGGACTTGTCTGAACTTGCTTCCTACCTCAGGCCAGCTAAACTCCTCGGTGGGCGTGCCTATCTGCCTGACTCCGCCCACCTGGTGTGTCTGTCTGAACCCGAGGAAGAAACCAGGTCTCACTGGGGATGTCTGCTGTGAACTGCTGGGGGTGGGGGTGTGTGTGTGTTGTTACCTGTGGCCCCTGGCTTGTCCAGGGCGCCACACATTCCTCCTGCCTGCCATTGTTTAATGGTTTCTCCACCCCAGTTTAAACTGCTCTGTGACGTCTGCATATAGCTTGAAATTTAGGAAAGTGGGGAGGCAATAATGTGCCCATCTACTTCCTGCAAGGAAACAATCACCTGTCCAACTAACTGTAGAAAGGCAAGGACCAGACCAACTTTCTTTTTTTTTCCTGTAATGCAACAAAGACATCCCGCGCATTTTCGGTAAAAAGTCAAATAGACCCCACTACACTTTTTTGTTAGGCTCACCTGGGGAGATGAATTCTGTAAGGCTCAGTTCTGGGTGGGCACACGAACCCCAGCAGTTGGTACAGTAAGCAGGAATCCACATGGGCAGAGAGGACTTGACACAGAAATCTATCTCAGGAGCATCAGGGTGATTGAAGTGGGCCCCAGTAGGGATGAATTTGTTCCAAAAGGACTGATATTGGAACACATCAAAAATAGGAGGAATCCCAAGACACAGCTGTGCAACTTCTAAAACCCAATGTGGAGCACAACAGAAGGCAGCTGACCAAGTGAAGGAAGTGGAGATGGGGATACTGGGGACACATATGTAACGCCTCTAATCATTTTCAGAATTTCTGATTCTGGAGATGGATTGCACTTGACAACAGGCAGTGTACAGCTATAGTGCCCAATCCCTGTGCGGCAGCGCCGCATGGACCCGCGGCGAGGGCATCGTTCTCCTCAACTGTCTGCTGGTTCCATGCACCCTGTTCCCTCCCTTCGGTCTGCCATGGGCTCCTCTTATGTTCAGACCACACACCAGCCCTCTGGGAGTGCCCATAGGGTGTGCGTGTGTCCATGCCCCTTTTCTTAAAGGGTCAGAGTCCCATTACCCAGAAGTGAGCCTTGAGATTAGCTATCACCCTGAAGGTATTTAAGTCTGCCTCCCCTTAGGGGAGGCACCTGAGCAACGTTGCCTATCATTAGTGTGTTGCTAGTTCTCAAGTCCCATTCACGTTACTGTCTCTGACCCTGTGCCCTTGTGTTGTACTAGTGACTCATTCCTGCTAACTTGTGCGTCTGTGCTGCCACGTCCAAGCCACTACCTCGGTGCCGCCATGTGTGAGCTACCACTTCCCTGCTGCCACATCTGAGCCACTACCTCCGTGCTGCCACGTCTGATCCCCTACCTCCGTGCTGCCACGTCTGAGCTACCACTTCTGTGCTGTCACGTCTGAGCCCCCACCTCCGTGCTACCACATCTGAGCCTCCACGTTCATGCTGCCACATCTGAGCACACCTGTACTGGACATCGGAGACTCACCAGTCCATCAGAGCCAACTCAACTAGTCCTGGCTGCCATGCATTTAGGCCCCCTGGGGCTGCGCCTGACAATCCCTGTATAGGTGTTAGCTCCAGGTTAGCTCTTACCAGGGGAGTCCAGTGCATAGCCCAGTGGGTCCACTCCCGGATGTTCGCCGCCCCTCGGAGACCGTTACAATAGCCAGTTAGACAGAAAGGAGACACCACTATACAGTACCCGGATAATATTATCTGACACTGATGTACTGTGTCTAAATCCAATGGCTATCCCTTCCACCATTCACCAGAACTAGATTCTTTTTACACAGGGATCGCAGTGAGAGGGTAATCCATAGATGGTGGAGGTCTTGGGTAATTGCCCAATTTACCTTTCCGATGATCTGATCTTTGATACAGCAAGAAACCCACTTTTGATACCATTTGTGGCTGACTTTACATGTTACAGACTTGGAGGAGAAAATCAATGATGCGGAACGTCATCGTCATCCGCAGGTTTCCTAATACATCTCATGCCGTAAAATAGAAAGAAATGACATTGTAAACCAACATTGTGGTGGCATGAGATGTAAAACTTTTCCTGCAATTATGTACAGTGCGGCGTATGTTGGCATTTAAGTATTCATTCTTTTAGAGACAACTGGTTAACCCCTTAAGTGTTTTGCCCTAAAGGTACACATGAAATGTTAATTAAAACCACATGGGACAGGCCCCAGGAGAAGCTTGGCAGCATTAAACTGCTACCAATGGAGCATGCAGCTTGCAGGTCTTTACATAAACACCATGTACCAAAAAAGCTGCTGTCTCCTTGAATGATTTCTAAGACTGTAAAACGCATTGGGCTGCTCGCTGCTCAGAAGCTCAGGGTGATCGCTAGATTTTTACCCGAGAAGACAGCAAAAATATTTTGTGAAAATGATGAAAATAATTGTAGTAAAAAAAAAAAAATCTGTCTTAATTGCAGTGACCGGAAAGATTATCCGTGCCATCAATTACTAAAAAGAAAAGAGAATAAAAAAAAATCACAAAAAGAGGAAAAATTCAATAATAAAATGAAAGCTGAAAATTGAAACATTAATACTTTATTTTTTTGCTTATAAACATCACATCTGAATTTTTTTTCCCACCATGTATAAATAGAGAACTTATCTTAAATGGCTTACCAAACTTAGCAAATTATTACATATCCAGAAAATAGATATCTTCTAATAGGGCATAAACATAAACATAGCGCCATTCAGACAAAGCAGTGATGATTAGTTGTGATAGTATCAAAGCAACACTTAATACCATGTTTCCCCATAAAATGAGACCTACCCCAACAATGAGGCCTAGCATGATTTTACAGGATTTTTGGATCCTTATTGCTTGCAATAACAGCCCTACTCCAAAAATGTGCTAGTGATGGGTGAGCACTAAAATGCTCAGGTGTTCATCTATCATATGATTTCATGCAAGCTACAGCACCACTAAGGGGCACTTTGCACACTACGACATCGCAGCTGCGATGTCGGTGGGGTCAAATTGAAAGTGATGCACATCCGGCGTCGCAGTCGATATCGTAGTGTGTAAATCCTTTTTGATACGATGAACTAGCGCAAAAGCATCGTTATTGTATCATTGGTGTAGGGTCCGACATTTCCATGAATTGGGAAATACCGATGTTACGATATTGTTCCTCGTTCCTGCGGCAGCACACATCGCTGTGTGTGAAGCCGCAGGAGCGAGGAACATCTCCTACCTGCGTCCTGTGGCTCACGCCGGCTATGCGGAAGGAAGGAGGTGGGCGGGATGTTTACGTCACGCTCATCTCCTCCCCTCCGCTTCTATTGGCCGCCTGCCATGTGACGTCGCTATGACGCCGCATGACCCGCCCCCTTAATAAGGAGGCGGTTCGCCGGCCAGAGTGATGTCGCAGGGCAGGTGAGTGCATGTGAAGCTACCGTAGCGATAATGTTCGCTACGGCAGCTATCACCATGATATCGCAGCTGCGACGGGGGCGGGGACTATCGCGCACGGCATCGCAGTATCGGCTTGCGATGTCGTAGTGTGCAAAGTGCCCCTAAGGCATCTGAAGCAATTGTTAAGAGCTTACCGGCCACTGGGTGCTTTATCCGCATTGTACCTATAAACCACAACCGGATCAGAAGCTCTAAAGCATGACCCATCTATAAGGGATAAGCAGGTTACCATGTTAAACATCCCTCGTACCCTATTTACCTAAATAAAGACGATAACCACGACTTTATTGCAGGAATGGCCACAGCTTTATTTAACCGTATATATGTATACCAAAAACTCGTGGCTCAACATGCCACCCGATTGTTAAACTTAACCTTATACACATATACCCGTATAACCAAAACCACCTATAGATCAGTCCGAGAGGCCAACCATCATTCCTAACCCCCCGGCCGTAACCTCCAACCGGCCCAGAGGACCACCTCGGCCGTAACCACCCGGCCCAAGGTGAGGGGTAACAACGTTCCATCGTTAATTACCCCTACCCAGAACCTGCGGGACCTCCGCCCACAAGTTTCCATCCAATCCGAAGCCACTCCCCTTGAGCGACTTCGAACCAACAAACCGACTGTCGGTACTCCCAACCTCTCAGACGGACCTATCACCCCGCTACAGACCGGCCAAGTGACACCTTACTTGGCCCGGGCCCTCCACACCCCCAGCGCTTGCTCCAGGCCATCCCTCAACCCCAGCATCCACAAATCTAAACCCACATCCATGAGATGGACCCCATCTCGCCGTAGATACTGTTCAGTGGACTCCTCCAGTTCTCTATGCCGCACCACCAAACCACCATTCCGCGCCACAAACATACCAATTGCCCGGTTCAGCTTGCTCCGAGCCCTATTAATACGGTCCACCGACCTACCAAAACGCCACTGCGTCCGAGCTATGATGTCCGACCAAACAATAACAATGCCCGGGAACGCCCTCCACAAATGTAACAGGTCCAGCTTTATGTCCCTTTTTAATTCCCTCGCCAACCTCACTCCCAAATCATTCCCTCCCACATATAAAATTAACACATCCGGGTCACGATCCATGCGGCTATAATAAGCCACCTCGGGGCGCACTCTACCCCAGGTCATGCCCCGAATTCCAAGCCATTTTACTTGGGCTTCCGTCACCGCCACTCCAAGCTGCCGACCGTCGCGAGTCGCGACGAACATCCGCCCGCAACGCTCCCCAATACACATAGGAGTGCCCGAGGATCCACACAAGGCATGGACCTACAAAATACAAAGACCACGAATAAAAACAGCAACAGAACAAGAAAAATATATCGCATACCAAAATAAAACGCAAACAAGGAAACCCCCACCCCACAAACCCTCACCTGACCAAGTGAGGCCTAATGTACAAGCGAAACCTGTAAGATTCCCACCTCCCAATCCGCCGGATTCAATCCTCGCTCAAACCCCACCTAGCGGCTTCCGTCGCCGCCCCGATCCGGAAGGAGTGAGACCCGTACTCACTTGGCTCCTCCCCAACCCGTGCTAAAGCCGTCTTCAGCACCGCAATGAATTGGTAACGCGATAAAGCAGATCCAGCCATATGCCTCAGGAAAACGCCGGGGTAACCACCGCGCACCCTTAAAAACTCCGCAACCTGTACAACCGGGCATAACTGGTGTCCCGGTAATGCAAACAACACTACTAAACGCCCCCGGCCCCTCTGATCCGTCTTTGAAAAACAAAGCCGACATTCCACCCTGTCCTCCCCCAGCATTACATCCTCCATCATCAAACCACCTATCGCTTGCTTAGCTTATTATTAGCTTATTGCTGACCAATTCACCAATGCGAAAGGCCCCAAAAAACGCCAATACAAAAGCTACCGAAAACAACACCCGCTCATAAGGGGACGAACACAACTCCCTTAAACACCCCACTAAACGAACCAACAATGGCAATGACACCGGCCGCCTCATGTCACGCGACTGAGCCCCTTTTCGAAAACCCTTCATTGCCTGCCGCACCAGAAAATCCTTAGTCGAATCCCTGACCCCTTGCATCTGAACAAGAAGGCCAACGCCGCCAACTTGTAACCAATCACCGAAACGGACCGACCTGCCAAAAAATCCCCACTAATTAACGTCAGGACCCCCAACACTCGGCCCCTATAACCTGGCTCCATAAAGTCCCCACTTTCCAACTCTGCCCATTCCTCCCAAACCGCCTGGTATCTGCACCAAGTAGCTTCAGTCACCGATCTCCTAATTCCTTCAAATGCTATACCGATGCCAGGCCCCACAGCCATTCCGGGCAGGGTTCTCCATCAACGTCTGCTCCCGGCACCAGCCTCCTGAACTTGCAAAACTGAAACCGTGATAGCGCGTCAGCCACCTCGTTTTGAACTCCGGGCACATGCCGAGCAACCACGCAAATGTTTAACTCCAAGCAGCGCAACACCAGATGCCTTAAGTACCCCACCACCGGTGGAGATTTTGCCGACAGCGCATTGATGCAATGCACCACCGCCATGTTGTCACAATGCATGCAAACCCGTCTTCCGGAAAAAACGGGGCCCCACAACTCCACCGCCACAATAATGGGAAACAGTTCTAGCAGCGCCAAATTCTTTACCAAACCTTTTTCCACCCAAAGCTGCGGCCACTTTCCCACACACCAGTGCGTCTGAAAAATTGCTCCAAAACCCGTCGCGCCAGCTGCATCAGTAAACAATTCCAACTGGCGATTGGACAATGCCCTGCTCATCCAAAGGGTCCACCCGTTATACCGGTCCAAAAAATCCTCCCAAACCAACAAATCCCCCTTCATCACCTTAGTCACTCTGACAAAGTGATTCGGCGCTTTCACCCCCGCGGTTGCGCTCGCCAATCTCCTATTAAATATCCGCCCCATCGGCATAATGCGACAAGCGAAATTCAATTTTCTGAGCACTGACTGCAACTCCCGCAACCGCACCTTCTTAGCCCGAGACAAAAACCGCACCGACGCCTTCAAATCCAAAAGCTTCCCCTCCGGCAACCGGCATTCCATCGCCAGTGTATCAATTTCGATACCTAAGAAACACAGGGCCGTCACCGGCCCTTCCGTTTTTTCTTTCGCCAAGGGAATGCCGAGGCTCCCCGTGATACGCTCTAACACGAATAACAACAAGGAGCAAACCGAAGAGCCCACCGGACCCACGCAAAAGAAATCATCCAAATAGTGAATCACTGAATGAACTCCTGCCACCTCCTTGACTACCCATTCCACAAAAGTACTGAATGCCTCAAAATAAGCACACGAAATGGAACAGCCCATCGTCAGGCAACGATCCACATAGTATTCACCATCCCACATACACCCTAAGAGATGAAGGCTCTCTGGATGCACCGGGAGTAAACGAAAAGCTGCTTCCACATCCGCCTTTGCCATCAGAGCCCCCCGCCCTGCAACCCTTACCAACTCCAAGGCCTTATCGAACGATACATAACATACCGCCGACAAATCTGGTGATATCCCATCATTCACCGACAATCCTGCTGGATAAGATAAATGATGAATGAGACGAAATTTGTTCGGCTCCTTCTTAGGTACCACCCCCAGGGGGGAAATCCGTAAGTTGGAGAATGGCGGGTCCTAGAATGGGCCCGCCATCCTCCCCAACTCCACCTCCTTTTGCAGCGTTTCCTTCACCACCTCCGGATGTTCTCTTGCGGACCTCAAATTCCCCGGGCGAAACACCGGTGCCTCAGATTCAAACGGAATCCGAAAACCAACTGAAAAACCACTTGCCAACAACTCCGCCGCCCGGACATCCGGGTATCTATTTAAATAGAGAAGCATCGCCTTTACCCTCACTGGCGTCCTCCCTCTTTCCAGTCCCCTCCCCCGCCTTTCCTTTACCTTTTTTGAAGCACCTGGCCAAGGAGTGGGAACCTCCACATCCGGAACACTCATGTTTAAACCGACATGAGGCCCCAAACTTACACTGTCCCTCATTATACTGCCAACAAGCCAGGGACCCGCCACTCGCACCCGGGCTCCCGGCACCCCCTCGTAAGGGCTGAGCCGGAGCCGTCATTAACCGCATCCACAAGGAAATATCTTTGTGATCCCACCGGACACCAGGCCGCAGAGCCTTCCGTTGCTGGAAATTCTCGTCGTACCTCAACCACCCTAGACCTCCGTATCCTCTATACGCCTCCCCTATCGCGTCCATATATCCAAATAGGGCGGAACAATGCTCCGGCTCCTTCTCCCCAATCACGCTGGCTAAGATCGCAAAGGCCTGTAGCCAGTTAGTAAACGTCCTCGGGATCAACCTATACCTTCGTTTTTCTTCGTCCTCTTTCTCCTTTTTTGAATCACTGGGCTTCACTTTATCCAAATTAAACTTCTCCAAGGGAAGCAGGGAAAAAATCTCCACATACTCCCCTTTCCATATCTTTTCCCTCACCTCCTTTTTCAAATGGACCCCTAACGGACTTTCAAAACACACGTAAATTTCACTCCGCGCCCTATCGTCCAACCGCACAACCTCATCCTCCTTTTCTTTTTCCTTTTCCGCCTCCTTAGTCGCACCCACTTCAGCCGCCCCACCGACCGCCTGTTCCGCACCTACCGCCGAGGTAGGAGCCAGCACCGCGACCTCGCGCACCACCGCCCCTGTCTGCACCACCTCCGAAGGGCCCACCCACGCCCCCACCGGAGCCCCAGGCCCACTCTGACTCACCCGCTCTGCAGACAACCCCTGCAACACCCCCAAAAGCTGCCCCCAATTACTCCGGGCCCGGTAAACCTGACTGTCCGACCACACCCGCCCCCTGCAAAACACTCCCCACGGAGGAACCCCCGCCCCTGCCCGCACTACCCACAGCATTAAACATTTCTGTCGTCCGCTCACCAGGCTGCCGTTGAACCGAAGTTGGAACAGCCGTACCACGATCTTCCTGCTGCCGCTCCGTCCGACCCGCCGCTGCCATCGACCCTTCTTCCTCGCCGGAGTCTGACGTGCTGCCGAAGTCCTCAGGGGGGACCAGCGAGGGGACAGCCCGCACCTGGCGGCCGTCAACCCCCACAGTCACCGCACCCTGCTCCTCTGTGCGACTCTTGCTAGGCCTCTTCCTTTTTGCGCGACGTGGCGCCCTGCCGCCGTCCCTCCTCGCCGTTCTCATGTCCGACTGCTGCGCCGCCGCTTCTCCCTCTGATCTCAGTGGGCTCCCTCCCTGCCGACTGCAGGAAGGCCGTCCTGAATTTGACCCTCGCTGGGAACACCCCCCAGCCCGATCCTCGCTGGGGGGGACCGTAATTGTGGACCTCGGGGGACCGTAATTGTGGACCTCATCCGTGCCTGCGGGCCACCGTACCCCTCCTCCGATCTCCTCAAGTCGCTGCTCCCATCCTCACCTGCCCTCCGTCCTGTAGCTCTCCCCTGCGGCCTGCAGGGAGTCTCCTCCGTGTGTCTTGGACGCTGGGCTCCACCCCCGGCCGGCACTTCACTGGGGGCTGCCGTTATCACTGATCCAGTCTGGGGCTGTGCAGGCCGCGGATTGGAAGTGGGCCTCGCCGAAGATCCGCCCACCCCCGACCCGCGGGATCTCCGACGAGGATTCCTCACGGCGGCCGGCAGCTCCACTTGGTAAGTTGCAGGGCTCTGCTGCCCCGGAGGGTCCCCGCAGGGGCTCCTGGATCTCATTCTTCCCCTCCAGCTGGGGGAGTAGCGCTCCGGCGGTCGCGCCCGCCGAGCAGGTAGCAGCGGCCTGGGCGCAGGAGGAGCAGGCAGAGCCGCTCCAGCCCCACAGACCGCCGCCAGCTGCTGCCACAGAGCGTCCACGCCTAGGACCTCAGTGGCCCCACGCACCATCTCCAGCAGCTCATGCAGGTCAGACATCGCAGCAGGCAGCACACACATCCTGGGGACACAAAATTTCCAGCGACAAAAGGGAGGTAACCAGGTCACCACCTCTCTTATACCTCCTACAACACCCCCACCCCTTTCCTGCTCTCCTCCAATCCCCCCTACAGCTCTTTTCCACCAATCCTATGAGCCCATATATCCCCTGTCCCAACTAAACCACTTAACCCCTTCCTACCCTGCACCCTCCCGATCGTCATGGGGTCCGTTCACCCCTATGGGGCTCACTGCCCTTCTTGACCATGGATCAGCATGTTCTGCTTGTATGTTGAAAACATACCTCCCAGCCGGAGAAGAGTGTGGAACAAAGAGCAAACAATGAAGCTAGCTGAATCATGGGGCTACAGTTGAACAACAGAAATTTCCCTCTGCTCTCTATAAAGATGTGCCGCCCCCATGCCAGTAGCCTGCCGCTGCTCGGGCACGGACCTTCCGGTGACTGGCTCGAGGGTCTCCGGATCCGGGGGGATCCCGCGGACCCTCCGAATGAAAAGGGGATGGGATGGTGGATGTAGGACATATATCTAGGAGGGCTCCTACCATGGTACCTGTCAGTTTGCTTCAGGCCTGACACACAGGTCTGACCTCCACACACTCTTCCCTCTACTGACTGACTGTCAGATTGAACTAACTGGTTTCCCACCCCGGGCTGTCTAAACTCCTCGGTGGTCCCGCCCCCTGGTGTGTCTATCTAGCCCTGGGGGGGTGACTAGGGTTTTCTGGTTGGCTGTGTGTTACCTGTGAGGGAAAGGTGTTATGCGAGGCCCTGTTTGTGACTACCTGGCCTGGCCAGGGCGTCACAAAGACACATAGGATTGCGATCAGGGCATTGTGGTGGCCACTCCAAAACATTGACTTTGTTATCTTTAAGCCACTTTGTAACCAGTTTGGCAGTATGCTTTGGGTCATTGTCCATTTGGAAGACCCATTTTTACCCAAGCTTCAAGTTCCTGGCCGATGTCTTGAGTTATTGCTTGAGTATTGCCACATAATCCTCTTTCTTCATGGTTCCATCTATTTTGTGAAGTGCACCAGTCCCTCCTGCAGCAAAACAACCTCACAACATGATGCTGCTACCCCCGTGTTTCACGGTTGGGATGGGGCTCTTAGGCCTCAAGGCTTCTCCCTTTTCCTCCAACATAACGATGGTCATTATGGCCAAATAGTTCAATTTTAGTTTTAGAGTGACTTTTCAGACTATGTTTATACAGTACTCATTTCACTCTGAATAATGACACAATCTTACCCGCTTCCGCCAGCCTCTTCACAAGGTCTTTTGCTTTTGTTCTTGGGTTGATATGCATATATCTGACCAAATCATGTTCCTCTCTGGTGCACAGAACCCATCTCCTTCCTGAGGGGTATGATGGCTGGATATGTCTATACTTGCGAAAAATTGTTTGTACAGATGAACACGGCACCTTTAGGTACCTGGAAATTGCACGCAGAGATGAACCAGGCTTGTGCAAGTCCACAATGATCTTCCTGAGCTCTTGGCTGATTTCTTTTGATTTTCCAATGATGCTACACAAAGAAGCAGTGTGTTTTAGGTGTCTATTAAAATACATCTACAGGTGTGTCTACTAGAGATGAGGGAATCTGCCAAGGATCGGATTGATTCAGGATCACCAAACCCACCTGTGAATTGACGATTAGATCGGCAAACTTATCCAATCCAATTGTCAATCCTAGCCAAACTCATTCAATTCAATGGGGGGCCAACAGGGATGTGTTGTAAAATAGTGGGGGCTGTAAAAGAAAGAAAATAAAACGAGTTAAAGCAGTACATACTTACCGAATCTCCCCTCAGCAGCAGCACTACTTCCGTGTCCAACAATTAGCTCTCATCTATATTCACCACTTTCCGCTTCCACCGACATCTCTGACTGGTTGCTGTTGGACCACGCCCCCACCCTCTGAGACAGCGTCTGTGATTGGTTGGAATCACAAATGCTGTCTGTGTCCTTATGCTGGTGTTAAATAAATAAAATAATTGGTGTAGGGCTCCCCCTGTATTGATACCAGCACAGATAAAGCCATGACTACAGGCTGCAGCCTCAGCCGTGCACTTATTGTGGCTGTGTATCAAAATAAGAGGTACTGCATGAGTCCCTTTTTTTAATTAAATAAGTGAATAATAAAAAAACAGTGTGCCATTCCCCACAATTTTGATACTCAGCCGAGATAAAGCCTGACAGCTGGGGGCTGGTATTTTCAGGCTGGGGAGATTCATGCTTATAGGGCCCACCCAGCCTAAAAATAGCAGCCTTTACCCAGCTCTTTACGATTGCCCTAGTGTAATGGCAATCAGGGTAATAAGGGGCTAATGTCAACTCACAGCTGCCACTGGGTTAGTGATTGGTAGGGGTCTATGAGACGTTCCCACCACTAATCTATAAGCGAAAAGACATAAACACAAACACACAGAAAAATTCTTTATTTAAAAAAATTAATAAAACTCTCTTTCACCAATTTATTAACCCCAAAACACCCAGGGGTGACTTAATCCACACTAAGAGGTCTCATGACGATTTAAGCTCTGCTACATCTGAACTAACAGTGTGTGTTATAAGACATGACCGAATGCTCTGAGCTTCAGGATTTTTGCAGTCACAGCTGGAGGTTCCCATGGCCCTCCACCTGTGACCGCAGTTAACCTGACCTCAGGGGACCTCAATAAATTCTCACTGAGTTCACAGACCTGTATTTCCTGGCAGAAAATTGCATCACTAATGCATGTGGTATGATGCGGTAGTGATGCAATTTTGTGCCAGGAGGTGTAGATTGGGTGCATTTTTATGCTGTAAAAATGTCAGCACCAAATCTGCATGTTTTGGCAAAAATAATGCACAATAATGTTTTTGACACCACTTCAGTGCAGCTTTCTTCCAGGAGGTGCAAATTTGGTGCTGAAATGTCTGCACCAGATTTCAGCATCACATTTGCACCTTCTGGAAGAAAACTGCATTGAAATGGTGTTGAAACCATTTTTGTGCATTTTTTCTTCCTGAAATTTTTACATCATATTGCTGCACCCAATCTACACCTCTCTCTACATCTCTGGGAAAAAACACAGATTTATTCCAGGAGATGCAGGTCTGTACACTCAATGAGGGTTCATTGATGTTCCAGATGATTCCACTTGCATATGACAGGAGTGGGTTGGCTGCATGTATTTTTGTGCAACCGCATGCTGGTGTCCGGAGAGCATCAGGCCATGCCAAGTAATACTGATGTGAGACTCGCAGGAGTCATATGCAAGTGATACTGTACCCTCAGCCTGCTTCTCGCTCTGTATAGACACTGTTCTGTACAGAGCGATGAAGCAGAGCTGACATTGCTTTCCCTGTGGACTACGTCGGACTAAGGATTTTTTATAATAAAGATGGAGTCTCTAAATTTTATTTTTGTTTTATTTCTAATAAAAAAATGTGTTCTATGTATTGTGTTTTTCTTTTTCCTGTTTACTAGCAATTCATGGTGACCATGTCTAATTTGGCGTGACACCGTGAATTTCAGGCTTAGCTCCAGCTGATAATACAAAGCTGGCCCTAACCCCTTTATTACCCAGCGTGTCAATGCCATCAGGGCAGCTGGATGAGTCGGGTAAAGAGCCAGAAAATAGCGCTTCTATGAATGCTTTATTTTCTGGGGCATCTGGGGGTTGCAATTCGCAGCAGGGAAGACCCAGACAGCTTCGGGCACCCTGTACTGAGGACTCCAGCCCCCCGCTGCCTGGTTTTACATAGCTGGCCATAAAAATATGGCAGGAGCCCACACAATTTTTTTTTTAAATATTTTTTAAATAATTCAAGATAAATATTGGGCTTCTCTGAATTTTGATTGCCAGACAAGGTAAAGCGAGGCAGCGGGGTGTGGCAGACCGTAGCCGTCCACTTTATCTTTGCTGAGAATCAAAATACAGGGAAGCCCATTCATTTTTTTTTTTAATTATTTAAAAAAATAATGAAACAAAATGCGTGGGCTGTCGCCATATTTTGATCACCAGTTGTCACGCTCCCGGGGCCACGGCTTCGTTTGTCATGGCGCCGCTCCTCACTCACCAACCCAGTTGCCGTGTGCTCTGACCGCGGCCGTTGCTACCGCTCTCCCTCCTCAGCCTCCTCCGTGCTCCCTGCTCATCAGCCCCGCCTTCTCGCTGCAGCCCGGGACTCGGCCTCCGACTATCCTGCGTCTCCTCCTCTGCATCCTGTAATGATCTCTGGCTCCCGGGCCTCGCGCATGCGCACTAGGGCGTGGGCACGCTCTCTCACCTTGTCTTAATGGACCAGCATCTCTGAAACAGGATATGGCTGATAACAGGTACAGGGTATTAAAGACTTACTTTCCATGGGGGCGGTGCCTGTTCAACGTGTACTAGTAACTTTGTCTCTTGCGCTAGGTGTTCAGGTCCCTTTGGGTCTCATACCCAGGTTAACCCTGTCTCTGCCCACAAATCCTGACTGCCAGTTTGAGTGTGTCCAGTCCTCTGGTTTCCTAGGAGATTCCTCGATGACAGTCTGCTGTGGATCCCATCATCTTCCGCCAGCCTGTACCCATCGCTGGTTCTGGACTCCATCTGGTATCATCAGTCTGCACCCTTGCTAATCCCGGACTCCATCTGTTAGCACCAGTCGGCACCTGTACCCGGTTCCACTCATCCCTCCTGATTTCCTTTAGCTCACATCTACTGTTGGACCAGCCTCCATATCCTGCAGGGACATCTTAAGGGCACTAACAATATTCCTCTCATGTCCCGGCTGCTGTGCATCTAGGCTCTCTGGGGTGGCCGCCAGACAGTCCCTGTATAGGGGTTCGCTCCTGGTAGTCTCCCTGGGGGAATCCGGTGCACGGTCCCGTGGATTCTCCTCTGCATCGAACATTACATCAGTCAGGTAATACTAGGCAGCTGGGGGCTGGTATTTTCAGCGTGGTAAGAGTCAAGCGTTCTGGGCCCCCATGCTGAAAACTGCAGCTCGCAGCCACCCCTGGAAATGGCACATTCATTCTTAGCATAATTTACAGGCGATTTACCCGGCTTCACCATGGGCCCTGATGGCGATGGCACGCTGGGTAATAAAGGGGTTAATACCAGCTTTGTATTCTCAGCTGGCACTAAGCCTGAAATTCATGGTGTCATGCCAAATTAGACATGGCCACCATGAATTTGTAGTAAAAAGTAAAAAGAAACACACAACACATGGAAAAAGTTTTTTATTAGAAATAAAATAAAAAAACATTTAGAGACTCCATCTTTATTATAAAAAAATCCTTAGTCCAATGTAGTTCACAGGGAGAGCAATGTCAGCTCTGCTTCATCACTCTGTACAGACAAGCGTCTGTACAGAGCGAGAAGCAGGCTGACAGTGACAGTCAAAGTTCAATCAAGTCCATGGCTACGCCATGCACTCGGGTGAACCCTGACGCCACCGCGAACACGGCCGAAAAAAGCAAAAGACTGCTGAGTGACGAGTGGTGTAGTGAATACCACTGGAAGTTAATGATCGGACCCGGAAGCAGAAGCGTTCAGGAGACAGCGGCTGAGCGGGTCTGCAGGATTCGTCGCGGGACCGGTAACTATAATAACAATGTTTATTATTAACTATAATCTTTATTTTATAGCCCCCCCACCCCATTTCACTTCTGTAAAGTCCAAGCGGAGGGTTCAGACACAAGTTCGCATTATCTTCGGTCCCGAACTCGAACTTTGCAAAAAGTTCGGGTGAGGCTCCCGATCCCAAATATTGAGGGGGGTTTGCCCATCACTAATTACAACTAGTGATGAGCAAGCACTACCATGTTTGGGTTCCTTGGTACTTGTTAAGATCAGTTGGATGCTCACATGGGCGCGATTAGAGCACTCGAGTATAATGGAAGTCAATGGGGGATTCAAGCATTTTTCTGGGAAATCATGCAGAGAAATGCTTGAGTAACTCATTGAATTTCATTATACTTGGTACACGAGTCACACCATCTGAGGATCAAACTGCTCTTATCGAGTAACCAGTACCCGAGCATGGTAGTGCTCGCTCATCACTAGTTATTATAACCTTTCAATGTTGTCATTGAACATATTTAGTGGTCAGAAATGGATTTGTTGCTGAATTCTCAGCAGATCTGGTTATGTTGCTTTTGAGCATGTAGGGAGTAGAGTTAGTGGAGAAGGATCTCCTATTTTCTTTTTTTCTGTATACAATGTATGGGATATGGTATAGCAGACTGAGGTGAGTTTCTCCTTAAAATCTAAAAAACTAAAATCGTTCTTATTTCAAATAGAAACTGTATCCCATCAACTCAAAGACGTATATACTAAATCTAATCACGGTCACTATTGAGGTCAGACAATGAAATCTCAAATAAGTAAAAGGATTTCTGGTGGAGAAAATCTCACCTGGGCTTAGAGCATTTCCTAATGCCATTTATACACTGGTCTAACAATACTTTCTAGACTGTGAAATACAGAAAAAAGCTGAGAAAATCCTGGCTCAGTTTTCAGCACTTATTTATTGCTACAAACTATCATATGTATGTCATAGCTGAAGAGACCAGTGAAGTCCTAGAGGTTTAAGGGCTCACTCACATATTTCCAGTTCAAGCTCTCATTCCTTTGGGGTTTTTTTTTTATAGAATTGTACCTGTTATTTCCAATTTGTTCAGATTTTCTAATTTTTTTTTGTTTTGCTGAGAAAGTGCCCAGAATGAAAACCACACTGATCAACTGATTTGACAAAGGATGGTTTCCACAACTTTTGATGTTAAAATTCAATATGGCATGCTGGTGGTAAGATCTTTTGTATGAATAATCCTACATTATGAAAGATCAGCAAATATTAATGATATCTGTAAGGTCAGAAAAACACTGACCATTCTTAAAACTGATTGACACTTCCTAATAAAATTTAGCATTTTATGTTCCTTCTGGTGGGATCATTCTTCTGCTTACTGATGATTGCAACGATCAGGTCACCAAGCATTTATCACCTATCCTGTCAATAGGTGGTAAATGTTGTTTACTGTTCCTTAAGGCCGCTTTACATGCTGCGACATCGCTAGCAATGTCACTAGCGATCGCACCCGCCCCATCGTTTGTGCATCACGGGCAAATCGCTGCCCGTGGCGAACAATATCGCTGGTACTCGTCACACAAACTTACCTTCCTAACGATGTCGCTGTGGCCGGTGAACAACCTCTTTTTTAAGGGGGGGTTCATGCGGCATCACAGCGACGTCACACAGCGGCCCACCAATAGAAGCGGAGGGGCGGAGAGCAGCCGAATTAATGACATGCCCAAATCGTTGCAGGAGGACGCAGCAATGCTGTTGTTCGTCGTTCCCAGGGTGTCACACGTAGCGATGTGTGCTGCCTCAGGAATGACGAACAACCTGCGTCCAGAACGAGCAACGATATTTGGGAAATGAACGACGTGTCAACGATCAACGATTTGGTATTTCTGATCGTTAACAGACGCTCGTAGGTGTCACACGCAACGACGTCGCTAACGACACCGGATGTGCGTCGCGAATGACTCCAGCGATATCTCGTTAGCAATATTATTGCGTGTAAAGCGGCCTTTAGGGTAGATCATCAATGTGTGACTATGGGAGATCAACTACATACAATACCTTAAAAAAAATATTCATACCCCGTAAACTTTTCCATATTTTTTCAAATTACACTAGCTAATTTAAATCTATTTTATTGGTACTTTATGTGATACTAGCACTAACTTGCAAGTATTTGTAAAGTGTAAAGGAAATGATACCAAGTTTTCAAAATATTTTTAAAATATAAACCTAAAAATTGTGATGTGCATTTGTAATTAGCCACCTGTCGTCTGATACCTTTAAAAAAAAAATCCTAAGGGCCCATTTGCCTCAAGAATAGAGATGATCGAAATCGTTAGAAAGAAGTTCACCAATTTTAAATTTGGCACAAGCCTTGCCCATTCAGATTTTTGTTCCAAAGCCCAAGCACTTTTCTCAAAAGTCGCCAATGTCCGGCTTTGTTCAATAACTGTACGAAGTGGCACTAATGCTTTTCTTCTACATTATTATGACTGTGGATAGAATAGTAGTGCTGTATGATGAGCAGTGGTGAGAGGTCAGAGGAGCGCGGACTCTTTTGTTTTTTTTTTTACTTAACTTAATGTCTGGATGTTCTGGCAGCCTATCAGGGGCAGAAACCATCCACAATGTTCAGACACAAGGGCTTGTGTCATTGACTGCCTAAGTCACATGTCCCTCTACATGAAAGAAGTGGACATCTGGCGTCTGCGCCATTTTGAGATTGCTACAGATTGGAGAAGGTGGTGTTGCATATAAAAGTAGATAAATAAAAATTCATAATAACTCTGTGCTCCTGGCACCAATCAACATTTCAGCACCTAAATCATAATTGCTAATTCTGTGGTCCTGCTAGCAATTTAAATTTCAGCATCTAAATTCTGACAGCTAAAGCTGTTATCCTGCGGCCTGCCCCAAAGCAACATTTCAGCATCTAAATAGTGATTTATATTTCTGTGCTCCAGCCCAAAATTGCAATTTCATCATCTAAATACTGATTTCTACTTCTGTGGCCCAGCCACAAATTGCCATTTCATTATCTAAATTGTGATTTCTACTTTTGTGATCCTGCTAAAAATTGCCATTTCATCATCTAGTGATTTCTACTTCTATGATCCAGCCAAAAATTGCCATTTCATCATCTAAATATTGATTTCTACTTCTATTGAGAAATACAGGGACCACCCACGGATTTCATATTAAACATATAGGCAACAACTCCCAAAGTTATAAATTAGAAACCAAACAAAGAGGAGTCTTTTGATTTTGCAAAAAATAAACATAGTATCCAGATAGGCAGCACTGTAATATTTAGTATTAATTTTTTTTTTAATTTTTTTGATCAAAAATACAAACAGAGAGCCTAGTCCTGACCTGGCACAACCCAGTAAATATGCCTGTTTGGCTGATATTAGGAATGCAGGGCCAGGACTAGGATCACTACAGCAGGACGTTGCTCCTAGCAACCAGGAAAACGACTGCTGTAGGAAGGAGGGAAATAGGAGTGCAGCAAAGCCCAGACAGATGTTGGTGGTAGGGGACTCTATAATTAGGCAGACAGACAGGGTCATCTGTCGCCGAGACCGTGAATGCCGAAGAGTGTGTTGTCTGCCGGGTGCTCGGGTTCGGCATATTGCGGATCGGATAGAAAGATTGCTGGGTGGGGCTGGGGAAAACCCAGTGGTCATGGTGCACATTGGCACTAATGACAAAGTTAGAGGCAGGTGGAAGGTCCTTAAAAATGATTACAAGGAACTAGGAGAGAAGCTGAAGTCCAGGACCTCCAAGGTGGTGTTTTCAGAAATACTACAGGTGCCAAGAGTGTCACTAGAAAGACAGCGGGAGCTTAGGGAGATAAATACATGGCTTAAAAATTGGTGCAGGAAGGAAGGATTCGGGTTCATGGAGAACTGGGCCGACTTCTCAGTCGGCTACAGGCTCTACGGTAGGGATGGGCTGCACCTCAATGGGGAGGGTACAGCTGTGCTGGGGGAGAAAATGGTCAGACGGATGGAGGAGCTTTTAAACTAGGATCTGGGGGGAGGGAGGGTAGTGGAGCGAAAAAGGGGATAGATAGAGCAGATAGAGACAGTGAGATGGTAGGGGTCAATGAAGGATTGGGGGGAGATGGGACATGCAAGGAACGTAGGGAGGCTAGGAGTAATAATAGTGTTAATAGTATTAAATGTCTACTGGCAAATGCAAGAAGTCTTGCAAACAAAATGAATGAATTGAAGACTCTTATGTCAACCATGGATTATGATGTGGTGGGCATTACGGAAACCTGGCTGGATGAAAGCCATGACTGGGTGACAAAAATACAGGGTTATAGTACATTTAGGAGGGACAGGAAAGACTAAAAAGGTGGTGGGGTGTGTATATTTATCAAATCTAACCTAAAACCTGTGTTGAATGATGACATTGGGGGGACCTGCAACAATGTAGAGTCAGTATGGGTAAATGTACATGGGGAGGGGAATAATGGAAAAATGCTAATTGGAGTTTGCTATAAGCCTCCTAGCATACCTGAACAAATAGAGGGTGAAATGCTTGAACAAATTGAAAAGGCAGCTAATAATAATAATCGGGTTCTTATTATGGGGGATTTCAACTATCCAGACATACAGTGGGACATAGACTCTTCTGGTTCTGCTAAAAGCTGTAAGTTCTTATCTACCATTCAAGACAATTTCCTCTCTCAGATGGTAGATAAACCGACAAGGGGAGATCATTTTCTAGATCTGGTCCTGTCAAATAGACCGGATACAATTTCAGATCTACAGGTCTGGGAGCACTTGGGCACCAGCGATCATAATATGGTAAGCTTCAACGTAATATTCAATAGAACATTTCAAAGGGGAAATGCTAAAACCTGGAATTTTAGGAAAGCTGATTTCAACAAATTAAGGGAAGAGCTTAAATGTGTAGATTGGGACAAAGTCATAATAACTGGGGATACCGAACATAAATGGGGTAAGTTTAAGGATATACTGCTAGAGTCCTGTAAAAAACTTATAACCTCTGGTAATAAACTGTCCAGGAACAAAAAGAAACCACTATGGATAAATAAGACTGTACAAAGTATAATAAAACAAAAACAAAAGGTGTTTAAAATCTTAAAAGCTGAGAATACAGAAATAGCATTTCAGAAGTATAAAGATATCAATAGGAAATGCAAAAATTTGCATTTCATCATCTAAATAGTGATTTCTTCTTCTGTGGTTGAACCAAAAATTGCCATTCCATCATCTAAATAGTGATTTCTATTTCTGTGGTCCAGCCCAAAATTCGCATTTCATCATCTAAGTACTTATTTCTACTTCTGTGGTCCAGCTCAAAATTACCATTTCATCATCTAAATACTGATTGCTACTTTTGTGGTCCAGCCATAAATTGCCCCCTCAGCAATTAAATACTGATTTTTAATTTAGTGACAGATGACTAACAGGTGTGGGCCTAGGGTTATGAAAAAGCTGGTTAAAAGAGGGTTACCTTATATATGAGTGAGAAATCCCAAGGTCGTAGGGGGAATAGGCGTAGTGTTGGAGGTTTATGTGGAGTAGGTGCTAATGTTAGTGAAAGTTCTACTCAACAAACACCACTTCCTCCTAGCCAAAGACAGCTGCACAGGTGTATGACTTGTAGATGAAGGCCAGAAAGAGCATGTGCTATAGTGGATGGCAAGCGCTGCATCAAGTGGCTTCTCCTTCTCTTCCTCCACCTCAACACTGCACACAGTACAGTTCTCACAGGTGGCACTGTGTGAGAGGGTGCGAGTGTGTTAGTGACATTTATCCACTGTCAAATGCTGTAAAATGCTTATTTACTGTTCATTTTATGCATAGTTATTGATCACAAGAAGCCACTGTTTTGCATATACATTTGACTGTGTGGTTACTATAGCAACATCTCAACAGACTTCAGCTGTGGGAATCTTATAGAGAAACAGTCAATGCAAACATGTGGCACTGTCCCTTTAAGAGTTTAAATGTAACTGTCAACTGACACCGCAGAGGCGGCAAGTCTTGCTGTGTGTATACAGTACAGACCAAACGTTTGGACACACCTTCTCATTCAAAAAGTTTTCTTTATTTTCATGACTCTGAAAATTGTAGATTCACATTGAAGGCATCAAAACTATGAATTAACACATGTGGAATGAAATGCTTAACAAAAAATTGTGAAACAACTGAAAATATGTCTTATATTCTAGGTCCTTCAAAGTAGCCACCTTTTGCTTTGATTACTGCTTTGCACACTCTTGGCATTGTCTTGATGAGCTTCAAGAGGTAGTCACCGGAAATGGTTTTCACTTCACAGGTGTGCCCTGTCAGGTTTAATAAGTGGGATTTCTTGCCTTATAAATGGGTTGGGACCATCAGTTGTGTTGTGCAGAAGTCTGGTGGAGACACAGCTGATTGTCCTACTGAATAGACTGTTAGAATTTGTATTATGGCAAGAAAAAAGCAGCTAAGTAAAGAAAAACGAGTGGCAATCATTACTTTAAGAAATGTAAGAAAATCAGAAAGGTCAGTCAGTCCAAAAAATTGGGAAAACTTTGAAAATGTCCCCAAGTACAGTGGCAAAATCCATCAAACGCTAGAAAGAAACTGGCTCACATGAGGGCCACCCCAGGAAAGGAAGACCAAGAGTCACCTCTGCTGCGAAGGATGCGTTTATCCGAGTCACCAGCCCCAGAGATCACAGGTTAACAGCAGCTCAGATTAGAGACCAGGTCAATGCCATCTCGATACCAATCTCTAGAACAACTGTTTAGAGGAGACTTTGTGCAACAGGCCTTCATGGTAAAATAGCTGCTAGGAAACCACTGCTAAGGACAGGCAACAAGCAGAAGAGACTTGTTTTGGCTAAAAAATACAAGGAATGGACATTAGACCAGTGGAAATCTGTGCTTTGGTCTGATGAGTCCAAATTTGAGATCTTTGGATAAAACCACCGTGTCTTTGTGTGACGCAGAAAAGGTGAACGGATGGACTCTATATGCCTGGTTCCCACTGTGAAGCATGGAGGAGGAGGTGTGATGGTGTGGGGGTGCTTGGCTGGTGATACTGTTAGGGATTTATTCAAAATTGAAGGCATACTGAACCAGCATGGCTACCACAGCATCTTGCAGCGGCATGCTATTTAATCCGGTTTGCGTTTAGTTGGACCATCATTTATTTTTAAACAGGACAATGACCCCAATCACACCTCCAGGCTGTGTAAGGGTTATTTGACTAAGAAGGAGAGAGATGGGGTGCTATGCCAGATGACCTGGCCTCCACAGTCACCAGACCTGAACCCAAAGGGGCTCATGCGACATGCGATGATCTAAAGGACCACTCTTCTGGGCTTGTCGATGGTATGAAGACCTAGCCAGAGACTGTAATGCCAAGACTGAGTCGGAGATGACCCGGCTGTCTAATTTCAATTACCAGATTAAGTTACGATCCGGAAGAGAAAACAGTAATGTGGATGCGCTATCTCGAGTACCAACGAGGCTCCCAGCTGGCAGTGTTGACAATGAACTAGAGGATACTGAGACTCCGGACTTTTGTCAACTGCCTTCCCTTTGGGACCTGGTACACTCAAGTGGGGTGGCCATTGGGATGCCCATGGTGCTTCAAATGACTCCCGCTGACTGGGTGCGGACCCAGAATGAAAGCAAAGAGTTGTGGCCGGTGAAGCACTGGATCCAGACAAAAACTTGGCTCCATCCAGAAGAGAGGGAGAGTCTATCTCCAGAGGGTCAGAAATTGTTGCGCCATTGGGATAAGCTGAGTGTGTCGCAAAATCTACTTAAAATCAGAGCTGCAGTACCGCCAGCAGATTGTGATCCCAATGGCAATGGGTCCCGCGGTCACTCGAGAGGACCACGGTAGAGGCGCTCACTTTGGTAGGGAAAAGACTTACCAGTGGTTACGTCGGTTTGTGTATTGCCCGGGGCTGGAAAACATGGTAAAGGAAGTATGTCAAATTTGCGGCACCTGCGGGTTGAGTAAGATTGTCGAACAGCAGGCTCCTTTGCAAACCATTCAAACATCAGCCCCCCTAGGCTTGCTCATGATAGACTATGTACAAATAGGGTACTCCAGTTCAGGACACTCTTACTGCTTGGTGATGACTGATCATTTTACCAAATATACGGTAGCGGAACCGACTAGAGACCAGACCACAGAGTCAGCCGCAGAGGTAGTATGTCGGTATTTAATTCAGGTATTCACGTGTCCACGGCAGATCCACTCTGACTAGGAAGTGTGCTTCCAGGGTGCCTTATGAAGGACCTTTACCGTTTGTATAGGATTGAACAATCCAGGACAATGCCCTATCATCTGCAAGGCAATGGAGCGTGCGAACATTTCAATCGCACACTTCTTCAGATGATATGGACTCTAGGTCAAAAAGCACGCTAGCCAGAATACCTGCCTGAGCTCATGTGGGTGTACTATAACCGAATACATAGCACAACAGGGTACTCGCCCCACATGCTAATGTTTGGGAGGGCAGGTAGAGAGATTGAGGATTTACACATGCCTGACCCCGTGGCTGACCCTCCCCAGACCACCACTGCATTGGGTGCAGGAGCACCGACGCCGGCTAAGAACATTGCATGTTGTGGTAGGTGACTGGTTGAGACAGATTGTGCACCCTGTCCCAGAACCAGTACAGGAGGAAGTGTTTGTTTCAGGTGAAAGGTACTGGTTAGGACTAAAGCCCGCTTTACACGCTACAATATATCTTATGATGTGTCGGTGGGGTCACGTCGTAAGTGACGTACATCCGGCATCGTAAGGACATTGTAGTGTGTGACAGGTACGTGCGATTGCGATTGAACGTTAAAACGTTCATCGCATACACGTCGTTGAATCTTGACGAATTGCACATAGGGTTGTTCAATGTTCCCGAGGCAGCACACATCGCAGTGTGTGACACCCCGGGAACATTGAACAGATCTTACCTGCGTCCTGCGGCTCCAGCTGGCAATGTGAAAGGAAAGAGGTGGGCGGGATGTGTACGTCCCACTCATCTCCGCCCCTCCGCTTCTATTGGCCGGCTGCCGCGTGACGTTGCTGTGACGCCGAACGACCCTCCCACTCCAGGTAGTGGACGTTCGCCGCCCACATCGAGGTCATATGGACGGGTAAGTACGTGTGACGAGGGTTAATCGTTTGTGCGGCACGTTCAACAAATTGAACGTGCCACACATACGATGGGGGCGTTGCAAATCGCATACGATATCGTATGCGAAAATTGCAACGTGTAAAGCAGGCTTTAGAGATGGTCTGGAAAACTAGATGATTGGTGGGAGGCAGTACCGTATGTGGTAAAGAGGAGGGTAGGACCTGATATTCCTGTGTATGAGGTGGAACATGTGGGAACGGGGGTCTGACCATAAATCTCCATCATAACATGCTTCAAAAGGTGTCAATTTAAGGATCCCGCACCTGCAGAGGCGACACCTAACAAAGAAGTGATGGGAGTGGAACTCACGGTGGATGCTGACTGGTGGCGTTGTACCCACTTTTCCACAGGCTGAAAGCCCCATGACCGTGGACTTGCCTCCCAGAGACATTGTTATACCAACCGTGGTTATCCAACAGATAATGTCCCAGAGCAGGTGGATGCTCCACCTCTGCGAAGGACCACTAGGTCTTTAGCAGGTGTTTCTCCACAGTGCTATGTACAGCATGAGTTCATTTGGGGAGGGGTGTCGGGGGCGCCAACCTCAAGTGTGGTGGCATGTGAGAGGATGAGAGTGTATTAGTGACCTTTATTCACTGTGAAATGCTGCAAAATGCTTATTTACTGTTCATTGTATGCATTGTTACTGACCAGCCACAAGAGGCTGCTGTTTGGCATCTGCATTTGACTGTTTGGTTACGATAGCAACATCTCAACAGACTTCGGCTGTGGACTTGGAGAGCTGAGGAGGTGCGGTGTGTGAGCTGAAGGGAAAGTAAGAGGTGTGCGTAATGTGGCGCCCTGGACTAGCCAGGTCGTCACAGGTACTGCAACACACACCCCCACCCTGAGACAGGCACATCAGCCAGACACAAAATCCTTGTTGCCTCCCTCCAGGGGCTGAAGTCCACACCAGGTGGGGTGGAGCCAGGTGGTTGGCCCCACCCACTGAGGAGTTCACAGTCCTGGAGGCGGGAAAGGAAGTGAGATCAGTTAGGAAGGTGAAGGAGTGAGGAGTGGAGAAGAAGTGAGGAGTAAACTGACCGTGTCCGGGTGTGTGGCCCGGGCACCAAGAGCAAGGTTGGCAGACGGTGGTGGCCGTCTGCAGGAGAGGCAGATCAACGCGGAACCGTAGGACCGGGGTCGGGCGGTGGCCCGCCGGTACTGAACCGGGAAGCGAAGTGAAGCAAGCACACACAGGCAGGGCCTGCGGACCCCGACCAGGCTTGGAGTCACCATTAGAGGTCAAATCCGTCAGTGACTGGAACCCCAGGGGTTTCCTAACAGCCGAGACCCGATTGAAGGCAACCGTCCAACCAGCAAAAGGAAATACAGCTACCGCCACAGCTAGAGTTCCAAGGGCCAGAGCCTGCGGGCAAAAGGGTTCCCCCGGCGCATACACACGCTGGGGAGCGGGTTACCGGTGGGAATCCATTGGGACCGAACATACAGAAAGGTGCAGGGAAAGGCAGCCACCACCAACCGTCTGGGAGAAGTCACAGCAGCCGGCTGCGGGACCCGTCCATCCAGCCGTTTAGTTTACCAGAGACTTTGCGTGCATTTGTGGCTGAGTGAGTATAACCGTGCCATCCGGCACCGCGCTGCGCAGTCCAGGCGACCCTGCACCTTGCCAACCCTGCTTCCCCATCACCTCACCGGGCCCCGGGACCACCAACCCCTACCCACGAAGAGGGGAACAACATCCCAGCTGCTCCCTGCCATCGCTCCCGGGATCCCCGTCACCAGCAGCGGTGGTGTCCAACCTCACCACAACCCGTGGGTGGCGTCATGGACCAAATCCCCAAACCAAACTACCCCCTTTCACTCACGGGCGAGGAGCGCCTCTCGAGCCCCCAGATCCGACCCACCGCTCGAGCCACCGAGCAGCCATCGCAGCAGCGCCGGACCTGAGCGCCAGCGAGAGCGCAGCAGCGACGGCTCCCTCCCCACCCGCGACAAACTTGGCGTCACAAACAGGATCTTACCGTTCTACCGGCTGGTAGAAGTGCGCCTTGTGTCCCGCCGGCGGTGTCCGGCTGAAAAATTTCAGAATCCGCCATCTTTGGCGCAAAGATAGCGAGTGATAGCGAGCGCAGCGTCGTCCTCCCTGCCCGCGACACGTAACGAAAAGGAGCCACCGCAGAAACACTTAAGTGAATTGGGAGAAGACTCGTGTTAGAGTTTAGCAAGGAGGACCGTGACTCGTGTGAGCAGCATCCTGTGCCAGAGATCACCATTCTTCAGTTGTTGCCTATACTGGTCACCATGAGAGGATCTCCAAGTCTCTGATTATGGCAACTAGACACCATAGTACCCGAGTACGGTAGGCTGGTCCCAAAACACCTATCTGTGGTGGTTAGACCGACTATGTTCACACAGCAAGACTTGCCGACTCTGCTGTGTCAGTTGAAAGTTACATTTAAACTCTTAAAGGAACAGCGCCACACGTTTGCATTGACTGTCATTCTACAAGATTTCCAGGACTGTGTTGCCTTCCCACTTTTACCATATGCCTTCTCTGTGAGGCTTCAGTAATTAAGGGTATTCGGGGGGGGGGGGGTGTTATTAGATTTGTTTATGTTTAAAAGGTGGATAAGTTGTTATCTCTTGTGCTGCACCACTGGTGGGGCGTGTTCATGCACACACAATTATTCCAGCTTCTGTGATGCCCTGGACTAGCCAGGTAGTCACAGACATACCAACACACACACCCCCCACCCTAGACAGTAACAACAGTCAGACAAAAAACCTTGTTCCCTCCTCCAGGGCCTGATGTCCACACCAGGTGGGGCGGAGCCAGGCAGTTGGCCACACCCACCGAGGAGTTCACAGGCCTGGAGGCGGGAAAAGCAGGGAGTCTAGTTTTGGAGGTGAAAGTGAGAGGAGTGAAACGTCTGCGTGTGCCTGGGTAGGAGCCCAGGCACTGACAGCAAGGTTGGCAGACGTTGGTGGCCGTCTGAAGGAGTTGGTGGAACTCTGCAAAGCCGTAAGGACCGGGGCTGGGCGGTGGCCCACCGGTATTGAACTGGGGAGCGGAGTGAAGCTAAGTACACACAGGCAGGGCCATCGGACCCCGACCAGGCTTGGAGCCGCCGTCAATAGTCAAATCCGAGTATGACAGGAACCCCAGGGGTTTTCCAACAACCAAGTCCCGACAGAAGGGAACCGCTCACACCGTGAGGATATGCAGCCACCGTCACAGGCTAGAGATCCAAGGGCCAGCGCCTGCGGGTAAAATGGGCTCCTACGGCACCTATACGCCGGGGAGCGGACTACCGGTGGGCAACCACAGGAGTCAGAACATTTCTAAAAGGTGTAGGGAAAGACAGCCACCACCAGTCGTCCGGGGAGAGCACAACAACACTGCACCCGGCTGCGGGACCTGTCCATCCGGTCGTTTTGGTTTACCAGAGACTCTGTCAGTGATTGTCTGAGTGAGTACACCAGTGCCATCCGGCACCGCGCCGCACTGTCCCTGCAACCCTGCACCCCAGCCATCCAGCCTCCCCATTACACCACCGGGCCCCGGGATCACCAACCCCCTACCCACGGAGGGGACAACATCCTAGCTGCTCCCTACCATCTCTCCCGGGATCCCCGTTACCAGCAGCGGTGGTGCCATCATCACCACGTCCCGTGCGTGGCGTCACGAACAATCTCCCCCACCCAAACTATCCCTTTTCACTCATGGGTGAGGAGTGCTGCTCGAGTCCCCGGGTCCAGCCCACCACTCGAGCCACCGAGCAGCAGCAGCAGAAGCCCTGGACCCGAGCGTGGCAAGCGCGTCCCCTCCGCCCGCGACTTGGCGTCACGAACAGGATAGAACCGATCTACCTACCGGTAGAGGTGCGCCTTGCAGTCCCCGCCGGCGGCGTCCGGCCGAAAAATTTGAAGCGCCGCCATCTTTGGCGCGAAGATTTCTCGTTCGAGCGTCTTCCCCAAGCAGGGAAGGCGCAAAAGTGAAGCCCCACCCCCTGAAGAGGGAAGTGCTAAAGAGAACCAAAGGGGGGCAGGTAAAGGCCTGCCTAATGTAGCCGAGGGCATAAAGAAGCGGGGAGGCCAGGACTCCGTACCAATATCTTTCCTGGAACCCGCAAGCAGCATGCCCACCCCGTCTGCGCAACCTGAGGGCTTGGAGCCCGAGCCCGGAACACCGGCATGGCTGGAGGCCCAGACGATGCTGCTATGTTGCCGCGGCCAAGTAGAATTACGCCGTCTGATGGCCCGATGGACGGCCGAAGTGGAGGAGCTGGTTACGGTCGCGCGGCTGTACGAGGTGCAGGCTGTTAAGGAGCGGGTAGGTGACCCACGCCCCTGTGTTCCTGAGAGACCGGCCGCTACGGCTGAGGGACCCAGTCTGCCCCCAGCCCCAATTCAGTCTCCCCTGCTGCCTGCGTCAGCTCCCAACTTCCCTCCGCCCGACCTGCTGGCTCCTTTACCGACAGCGGAAGCCGCGGTCCCGGTTCGGAGAGATCCACTCGCAGAGGAGACCGCCGGCAGACCAGAGGAAGCCACGGGCCCCGCGTCGGCCACGGAGACGGTGCCCACCCCAAGTGCAGAGACAGAGGCGGCCCAGGACCAGTGGCCGCCGGGGACGGCGGAGTGGCTGGAGAACAAGTTGGCACAGTTCTGCATCCAGGTACGGGTCGAATCACTATAGCAGGATCTGAGATGGAGGCAGGGGATACGAGAGATGGTAGCCGCGGGGCGGGCGAATGAGAGGCCCACCCAGGAGGATGCGCCCCTTCAGGATCCAGCCTTCTACGACCCCCCAGCCCAGCAGATGCTGGGCCCGCCTGTGGAGAAACCCGTGAACCGTGTACGGACACTCTGCCGCACGTCCACGCCCCCACGCCGCCAACCCATGAAGGGGAGTAGGCAGCGGTTTACCGTTGTCATCAAAGTTGTTCCCGTTGGTACCCTCTGCCGTATGTTAATTGTTCCAGTTGTGAATGAATGAACACTAATCAAACCGAAGTTTCACCAGATTGCCGTCCGTTTTAAGACAAGTTGTCCCCGGAGGGACCCTATGTGTTTTTACCGCCCACATGAGAAACTGCTCATGAACATGGCCGAGAACTGGCAGGCCACCCACGACCTTGTGGGCATGTAAATAGTTTTGTGGTCCGTTTTCCGTGCTGTGCCGCCTCCGGAGAGGCAGATTGGAGGAAGGGCCCGCAGCAGAGGAGGCTGGGGCCCGGCCACCACCTGGACCGGTGGCCATCCTTCGGGGGTCAGGGGTCCCCCTGGATGTGGGGTCCCCTGAAGTGACAGCCGGGTGCGAGACACCGTACCCGTTTCCGCTCGGGTAACCTGGACCTGGACTGGGGTAAAGGGGTGCTGCCTGTTTCTTAGGGGCAGCACCAAGGTTTAGGTTATTTGGCTGGGAGAGCGGATGACCACAAACCCGTCCGTTTTAATAAAAATGTCTACCGTTTGAAACGTTAAAGTACCGTGCCTCCTGTAAGGGAAGATTTCTAAAAAAAAATGCTTATGTTGAATGTTATGTTATTTACCTTTTGCAGAAACAAGAAAAATAAAACCGGTGATGGACGGGCAGCCCGCGGACGGTCTGCATTTTACCAAGGGGGAATATGACACCCTGGACTAGCCAGGTAGTCACAGACATACCAACACACACACCCCCCACCCTAGACAGTAACAACAGTCAGACAAAAACCCTTGTTGCCCCCCTCCAGGGCCTGATGTCCACACCAGGTGGGGCGGAGCCAGGCAGTTGGCCACACCCACCGAGGAGTTCACAGGCCTGGAGGCGGGAAAATCAGGGAGTCTAGTTTTGGAGGTGAAAGTGAGAGGAGTGAAACGTCTGCGTGTGCTTGGGAAGGAGCCCAGGCACTGACAGCAAGGTTGATAGACGGTGGTGGCCGTCTGCAGGAGTTGGTGGAACTCTGTAAAGCCGTAAGGACCGGGGCTGGGCGGTGGCCCACCGGTACCGAACCGGGGAGCGGAGTGAAGCTAAGCACACACAGACAGGGCCATTGGACCCCGACCAGGCTTGGAGCCGCCGTCAATAGTCAAATCCGAGTGTGACAGGAACCCCAGGGCTTTTCCAACAACCAAGTCCCGACAGAAGGCAACCGCTCACACCGTGAGGATATACAGCCACCATCACAGGCTAGAGATCCAAGGGCCAGCGCCTGCGGGCAAAACGGGCTCCTACGGCACCTATACGCTGGGGAGCGGACTACCGGTGGGCAACCACAGGAGTCAGAACATTTCTAAAAGGTGCAGGGAAAGAGTAACCATCAGCCGTCCGGGGAGAGCACAACAACAACACTGCAGCCGGCTGCGGGACCCGTCCATCCGGCCGTTTTGGTTTATCAGAGACTCTGTCAGTGATTGTCTGAGTGAGTACACCAGTGCCGTCCGGCACCGCGCTGCGCTGTCCCTGCAACCCTGCACCCCAGCTATCCAGCCTCCCAGTTACACCACCGGGGCCCGGGATCACCAACCCCCTACCCACAGAGGGGACAACAACCTAGCTGCTCCCTACCATCTCCCCCGGGATCCCCATTACCAGCAGCGGTGGTGCCATCATCACCACGTCACGTGGGTGGCGTCACGAACAATCTCCCCCACCCAAACTATCCCTTTTCACTCACGGGTGAGGAGCGCTGCTCGAGTCCTCGGGTCCGGCCCACCGCTCGAGCCACTGAGCAGCAGCAGCAGAAGCCCCGGACCCGAGCATGACGAGCGCGTCCCCTCCACCTGTGACACTTCCCAGAGGGATTATTGAGTGACTGTTCAGACAGTCTCTTGATTAGGCAAAGGTTGCTGAGAGGGTGACATAAATTGCCATTATGGGTATCGCAGAGCAGGGGCGTCGGCCTGAGGCCTTGTATTAATATTGTTCTGTTTTCTGGATGCTTTTCTTTTGTTGTAAAGTAAACCAATCATTTATCAATCCAACTGCCTAGAGTCATTTTCCTGGTGCGTGGTGTTGCTGTAAACTGTGTTGCTGTACATCACTTACAACTGCAATTACCCTTGCTTCACAACCCACCAACCGCCCAACTTACTGTGGGGAACCACAGATGGGGGAGTCTGCAGAGATTTTCACACATTTTATTCCATGGGCATCAGAGGTCTGTTCCAAAGATTCACAGACTCAAGAGGAAAGCATCTTCACCCCAGTCGCAGACTGTGAAGACTAGGCGATGGTGTAATTTTCAGTGTGCTGCATTGATCTCGCATTATTACATTCTGTGACACCTTTGTCGTGGTTTCTCTGGCTGCTGTTGCTACAGCTGCTGATGTTACTAGTAAGTGCCTTGGTGGTGCAACAATCAAATCAAATTTGCCACTTTTTTATGTATGAAGCATCTACTGCAAATGACAATGGAAACACCATCCTCACAGTCACGCATGATGGCAGCATATTTCCTTAGGTTAGTTATTTTGTGCCAGTAATATAGCGATAAAGTGTCAGACTAAAAGAAAGGTGAGAGAGTGCTTTAATGATTTCATCATATTGGTAATAACTATAATAATATAAAAAATACAATATGTTACAAACACTAAAATTATTAATATTTTGTCAGTATGAAAAATGTAATATGATTGAAAATGCTTAAAGGAGCAAAGTTAATTTTAATCTATTTGGATGTGTTTAAAGAAAATGTTTCTGTGCTGAGATAATCTTCTATACGTGGCCCTGCTATGTACTGTGTAATGACAGTGCCTGACTGTACAGGGACATGGTCTGATCATACCACAGCTCCTGGACCGGGGAGGAAGTAAAAAAGTATACAGATACCATATTATTACAACCAGGGATTGCTGCTGATCATTTCTGTAAGGTAAAACATGTTTTTAAACAAATTTTTTACCTTACAGAAAGCATCATCTGTAATCCCATGTTGTGCTATCTGTATTTATTACTTCCTCCCCTATCCAGGAGATGTGGTATGATCAGACATGGCCATTACACAGCACATAGTTGGATCACATACTTGTATGCAACCCCTGGCAAAACTTATGGAATCACGTGGCTCTAAGGATGTTCATTCAGTTGTTTACTTTTGTTTAAGAAAAGCAGATCACAGATGTGACGCCCTGGCCTATCAGGTTGTCATAGGGTATTGTGCAATCTGTCCTTCTGCACAGTATCCAATCCTCCTTGGTTACGGGTCCTGGTCCTTTGGTGTTGCTAAGAGCTTAGCCAGTCAAAACACTAGAAACACTTTACATCATACCCACCAGACACACCATTGGGAGCCTGAAGGGAATAGGGCTGCCCACTTGGGGGGTTGGTAGGGGAAGGTGAAAAAGTGAAAGAAGAACTGAGAAATGAGTGGAAGGAGTAGGATGTAGAGTGATGACTCTCTGAGAGGGAGAGGTCACCGAATTGGAGCAGGGCTCCTTGAGTACTAGGTGGCAGACGTTGGTCTGGGCCTAGTAGGAGCTGGAACCCCGGTCGCAGGCTATCGTGTCAAGGGGCACGGATTGCCGAGGAGGGCAGCCGGCGGCCTTGAGCCATCTCTGGGCAGGGGCCAGGGCACGACAGGTTACGCGGACACTAGGCTGAGAAGTAGCTTCAAACGTCTTCGTAATTTACCCGACGGGGGTGAAGCCTTCAAGATTCATCCCTCACCCGCTCCAAAATCGGGGTACTAGCACACCAATAGGATAGGACATTCCCTGACACAGTCTACCAAATCGCAAGCGTGAACCCTGAGAGCAAGCTCACTCCGTTAGCCATACGGGTGTGCGGGACCTGACTAGTTCCACACTACAGGGTCCAAACAGTGAACAAGGTGCCACGGAAAAGGCCACAGGCTAACAAGCAACACCAAGGGCACGGACCCAAGCGTTGCTCCCTCCTAGCTGCAGTGGTGCTCAGAATTCTGGTTTACAAGCTGTTGGTGTCAGTATTCTTGGACTTAGTGAGTACGCAGAAATCCTTCCTTTTCCCAATGACACCCCACACCTGCACTACCAACACTGGGCCCCCGGGCACAAACCCCCTAACCACGGAGGGGTTAAACATCTTGTTGCCGCACCATCGCCACCGAGCTCCCCCTTTCCCCAACAGCAGCGGTGGTATCCCACCTTACCACGCACCGTGGGTGGCGTCACTAACTTCTAACTCCCCTGTACATACTCCACTTTTCAAACTCGAGTGTCCACACAAACCCCCGGGTCCAGAGACCCCCTCGAGCCACCGCGGTTCCGGATCCGAGCGGCACGGCCGCTGGCACGGGGGCGGTACACAGACATGGCACAAAACTAAAGTCATTCCAAATGGCAACTTTCTGGCTTTAAGAAACACTAAAAAAAAATCCTGAGAACATAATGTGCTAGCCAGTAATGGTTACTTTTCAAGATCAAACAGGGGGAAATATTATGGAATCACTCAATTCTGAAGTAAAAATTATGGAATCATGAAAAACAAACAAACAAAAAAACACTCCAATACATCCCTAGTATTTTGTTGCACCACCTCTGGATTTTATAACAGCTTGCAGTCTCTGAGGCATGGACGTAATGAGTGACAAACCATACTCCATCAATCTGGCTCCAACTTTCTCTGATTGCTGTTGCCAGATCAGCTTTGCAGGTTGGAGCCTTGTCATGGACCATTTTCTTCAACTTCCACCAAAGAGTTTCAATTGGATTGAGATCCGGACTATTTGCAGGCCATGTCATTGACCTTACGTGCATTATAGTTACATAGTTACATAGTCACATAGGTTGAAAGAAGACCTAAAGCCGCTTTACACACTGCGATATCGGTACCGATATCGCCAGCGTGCGTACCCGCCCCCATCGTTTGTGCGACACGGGCAAATCTCTGCCCATGTCGCACAACCTCGCCCGGACCCGTCGCACTACTTACCTTCTCTGCGACGTCGCTGTGATGGCGAACCGCCTCCTTTCTAAGGGGGCGGTTCGTTCAGCGTCACAGCGACATCACAGCAGCGTCACTGAACCACCGCCCAATAGAAGCGGAGGGGCGGAGATGAGCGGGACGAACATCCCGCCCACCTCCTTCCTTCCGCATTGTGGCCAGGAGGCAGGTAAGGAGAGCTTTCTCGTTCCTGAGGTATCACACGGAGCGATGTGTGCTGCCGCAGGAACGAGGAAAAACGTCGTTACTGCTGCAGTAACGATATTTGAGAATGAACCCCCATGTCACCGATGAGCGATTTTGCACATTTTTGCGACGTTGCAAAATCACTCATAGGTGTCACACGCAATGGCATCGCTACAGCGGCCGGATGTGTGTCACAAAATCCGTGACCCCAACGAGATCGCTGTAGCGATCTCATAGCGTGTAAAGCCTGCTTAAGTCCATCTAGTTCAATCTTCCTCCACCAATTATATATTTTGTCCCTTAGTCACTTATAACCAACAATGTTGTGTGCACTGAGGAAATCATCCTCATCATCCCCAAACATCCTTTCAAGTGATGGGATAAGAAAAGTTTCAATGGAAACTTGGGCATTTATTGAAGATGTAATGATAGCCATCTATCCAGTGCCTGTACCTGACATGCAGCCCCATATCATCAATGACTGTGGAAATTTACATGTTCTCTTCAGGCAGCCATCTTTATAAATCTCATTAGAACGACACCAAACAAAAGTTCCAGCATCTTCACCTTGTCCAATGCAGATTTGCAATTCATCAAGGAGGATGACGGAGGGCATCATCCCATCAATCAAGGAAGGAGGACGGCAATCAACGGCAGGACGGGGATAAAGGACAGAAAATGAGCCCACCCATCTGGCCAACCAAAGTAATTAGCATACCTAATGGCCAGGTTTTATAAAGTTATTTTGGGGATCTGGAAGGGGAGTCAGGGCCAAGGTGCACCTTCATAGAATGCAGCCCAGGAGCTGCAGAAGGCGATTCTTTTAGTTTAATAGGTAAAAATCTGGTGACAGGTTCTCTTTAAGTTTCCTGTGTTGACGCTTTGATGTCTTCCTTGGTCGTCTACCAGTATGTTTGTCTTTATCAACCTTCCCATGTTGTTTGTATTTGGTCCAGATTTTAGACACAGCTGACTGGGAACAACCAACATATTTCGCAACATTGCGGGATGATTTACCATCTTTTAAAAGTTTGATAATCCTCTCCTTTGTTTCAATTCTCATCTCTCATGTTGGAGCCATGATTAATGTCAGTCCACTTGGTGCAACAGGTCTCCAAGGTGTGATCATTCCTTCTTAGATGCAGACTAATGAGCAGATCTTATTTGATGCAGGTATGAGTTTTGGTAATGTGATAATTGAGTGATTCCATAATTTATCAACTGTTTGGTTTTGAAAAGTAAACGTTACTGGCTAGCACATTATGTTTTTATGAATATTTTTAGTGTTTATTAAAGCCAGAAAGTTGACATGTGAAATTACTTTAGTTTTGTGCCATGTCTGGTTTTTTTAAACAAAAGTAACCAACTGAATGAAAATCCTCTGAGGCAGGTGAGTCCATAACTTTTGCCAGGGGTTGTATAAGAATATCTCAGCACAGGACCATTTTTAACACATTGAATTGTGGAACTAATTATTATTCCAAGATCTATTGAATAACTTGTACTATGTGTGTTTGAAAACCACTTTAAAGCTTGCCAGTCCTTTTACAGAATGCCTTTGCTCAGGTGAGTACTGCCTTTGATACACATTACTGTCTAAGATCGGTTTCTATTCTCATTTTCTATAACTTGCCATATACTCTTTTATAGTATTTGGTTCTTCTTCATTAGCACTCTGCCAGCACTATAGGAGCTGGACCTTCCATTTCTTTATTTCCCAGCATGGAAATATTTTCCTCTCTCTTCTGCCTGTGTTCCATTTGACAGACAAAAGAGCTGGGGCAGTGAGGCAGGCTTGTACATGTAGTTCCTGTACAAATGCAAAGTTTCGCTCTTACTTTACTTCTTATACAAAAACAAATCTCTACCCTCACTTCCTGTACAAAAACACAGCTCTGCCTTCACCTCTTGTAGAAAGACAAAGCTCCACCCTTACTTTCAGTGCAAAGACAGAGCTCCACCTTCACTTCCTGTAGAGACAAAGCTCTGCCCTTACTTCCTGTAGAAAGACAAAGCTCTGTCCTTACTTCCTGTACAAAGACAAAGCTCCACTCTCACTTCCTGTATAAAGACAAAGCTTCACCCTCACTTCCTGTACACAGACAAAGCTCCACTCTCACTTCCTGTAGAAAGACAAAGCTCCACCCTCACTTCCTGTACAGAGACAAAGCTCCACTCTCACTTCCTGTAGAAAGACAAGGTTCCACTCTCCCTTCCTGTAGAATCACGAAGCTCCATCCTCACTTCATGTAGAGACAATGCCCTGTCCTTACTTTCTATAGAAAGACAAAGCTCTGTCCTCACTTCCTGTGAAAAGACAAAGCTCCACTCTCACTTCCGGTAGATAGACAAAGCTCCACCTTCCCTTCCTGTAGAAAGACACAGATCCACCCTTACTTCCTGTTCAAAGACAAAGCTCTACCTTCATTTCCTGTACAAGCACAAAGTTCCACTCTCACTTCCTGTAGAAAGACAAGGTTTCAATCTCACTTCCTGTAGAAACACACAGCTCAACTCTCACTTGCTGTAGAAAGACAAAGCTCCACTCTCACTTCCTGTATAAAGAAAAAGCTTCACCCTCAATTCCTGTACAGAGACAAAGCTCCACCCTGACTTCCTGTACAGAGACAAGGCTACATTCTCACTTCCTGTAGAAAGACAAGGCTCCAATTTCACTTTCTGTAGAAACACGAAGCTCCGCTCTCACTTAATGTAGAAAGACAAGGTTCCACTCTCACTTCCTGTAGAAACACGAAACTCCACCCTCACTTCATGTAGAGACAAAGCTCTGCCCTTACTTCCTATAGAAAGACAAAGCTCTGTCCTTACTTCTACAAAGACAAAGCTCCACTCTCACTTCCTGTACAAAGACAAAGCTCCACCCTTACTTCCTGTAGAAAGACAAGGTTCCAATCTCACTTCCTGTAGAAACACGAAGCTCCACCCTCCCTTCATGTAGACAGAAAGCTCTGTCCTTACTTCCTATAGAAAGACAAAGCTCTGTCCTCACTTCCTGTGCAAAAACAAATCTCCACCCTCACTTCCTGTACAAAGACAAAGCTCTGCCCTTACTTCCTGTAGAATGCAAAGCCCTGCACTTCCATTAGAGCTGCCAATTCACATTTTACATTCTAACCTTTAGGATACTTGTTATTATATTATGATTACCAATATTAGTATTATTTTTGCAAATTATTACTAATTAATTTGAAAAAAAAATAGTATTTAAAACAAATAATCATATAAATCATATAATAATAAAAACTCTTACAAAAATATTTTAATGCAATAATAATTATAATTAATAATAAGAAAAATGGAAATAATAGTTGAAATATTTAATAGGTTTAATAGGTTTCTCACAGGTGTAGGTGTGACTACATTTATATATATATATATATATATATATATATATATATATATATATATATATATATAGGGTTATATTTTTATGAAACATCTACGTTATTGGCTAATGATATAAAATGATCCCTTTCTCGGCTTTAGCATAAAAAAGGATCCGATTTATTTTAATTTAATTTCAATTGTCACTCAGCACCCCCCAGACCTGACATTTAGGGGAATGGAATGTGTCAGTAAATTCACAGGTAGCACCGAGCCACTCAAAGGTAGACTCAAGGAAGAATGAATTATTTTATAACTAGCCATGCATAATTAATATAGGTGGCTAATGAAAGCAGAGTCATTTAAAAAAAATAATAATGCATGTATAATTTCCTAAAATACACCCTGTCTTTTTGCCACCGTACCAAATGGCTTTAGACATACATAATAAATTATTTATATTATTCATGAAATCCAATTTAGTTGGATGTCTAATTTCAAGATTCATCCTCTATGAGAAGTATTGCATCATTTCCTCCTATGTCTTGACCACCGCGCACTTGAAATAATGACCTGTCAAATGTATCCCGCTCTTCCTCCTTAAAATAAGATATGACACATTTAATTCTTATTTAATACCATTATCATCATTGCATTAATTGTGATAGACTGTCAAAATGTTACTATATATTAACAGCGGTGAATTGGTAGAATACAGAGTTGTATGCTAAATAAATCCCTAAAAATGTCACCGTGACGCGCAACAATAATAATGGGGACGCTTATTAATAGATTTTTATTGATTGGCTGCTATATAAAAATACTATCTTTCACTAGTTATTGTCATTTCCTTCCTTAGGAGATAATTCATATTAGTAAATAAGTTTTGTAGAAATATTATTTACAAAAATGTAATTTAAAAAAATTCCTTGTGGTCCCAACATGAACACAATAGCTATCCCAAGGAGAACACGAGCACCCATGGCAATTTACCAAACTTCATGGTGCCATGCAGTCCAAGAGTAATATGCCATGAGATAGGGAAACCTATGTGGGTTTCATAAAGTATATAAGAGGCTAAGTGGGGGCTCATAAAATATATAGGAGGCAATTTTATAGGAATCTATGGGGGCTTATAATTTATATAGGAAGCTATGTGTGGCTTATGATGTATATAGGAGGCTGTTACGAGGGGGACCCGAGGAAGCGTGCCAAGATGGGAAATGGACAGCTTCCGCCGGTCAAGGTCCACTGTGCGGTGTAAGGGACCGCTGCTATGGTCAGGAAAGAGTGAGCGGGTTGCTGCTAGTGATCGTCTTGAACGTCACAGACGATCTATGTACACCGGTCCGCCCTAACCCGTGAGGGTTGTATGGCTCGGGGCTTCTCGTACGGTGTACCTGTTGCACGGGGACGCACAGAGGTGCCTACACACGTGTGCCAGCGGGAGTCACAGGAATATGGCACGGGGGTAGCACAGAGGTGCCCACGCACGTGTGCTTCAGAAACCAAGTGAGTCCGACAGAGACTCGAGGAGCTCGCCTGGGACAGGAACACAGCCTGCTAAACGGGGTACTGCCGGAGAAGCAAAGCAGGGGCAAGACCTGCAAACTAGGTGCTGCCTGAGGAGCAAGGGCAAAGCCCACAATAGACAATAATGCCTAAGCAGTGGCGTGGCAGCACACTGCCAGACATCCAAACATAGAAGGACGGTCGCGCGCCGCCATGATGGCAGGGGGAGCTTTTAAGGAGGTGTAGCTCCACCCAGGGGTGGTCGCGAGACGGGCGTGACCCAATCAGGATTCGTGACGTCCTGGCCCAGCCAGTCAGGATTCAGCACATCACCAGCCTCGTCATCGGGCCGTGTGATATCAGTGAGCGAATCAGAAGACGTCACGTGGAGCACATGCTCATCTTCCTGCCTCTGGGTCATAAAGGCGGGATCCCCGGTTTCACAATGTGCCGAGACATGGGAAGTCTTGCTGCTTCCCTGAGTATCTATTCTTTGCACACTGCGCAACCTCCCAGAGCCTCCGTGATGCTGAGCAGGAGAGCTCGTGGCAGGCAAGGGATGGGAGACCGCTCCATTCCTTGCAAGAGGAGAACCACTAGGTGTCACCCTTTTGCTGTGTCTCTGAGAAGGCAACTCCTGCAGACTGCGCAGTCTCCCAGACCTTTGGCGCTGCTGAGCAGGAGGGCTCGTGGCAGACAAGGAATGGGGGACCACCTCATTCCTTGCTATAAGAGAGCCACGACGTGTAACAGGAGGCTATGTGGGGGCTCATGCTGTATGTAGGTGATTATGTAATAAATTAAATAATAATAATTATATTATTAATAATAATAATAATAATAATGTGAGGGCTCAGGCTGTATTTAGGAGGTTATGGGGGCTCCTTGTTATGATCCGGAACCATGGAAGACCACCACAAATCATTGGTAAAAGGTGACAAGAGCATTGGCAACTAATCTGGCCACCATCCCCTTACTAACCATCAACACTAGAAGTAGCCAAGGGGTGAACTAACATCCTGTGCACCGCGAACCCAGCCGGAGAACTAGCTATCCTAAAGGAAGGAAAGATGAATAACTCTCTGCCTCAGAAAATAGACAAAGAATAGCAAGCCCCCCACATTAAAAGACTGCGGTGATATAGGAAAACACAATACACAGATAAATGATAGGATTAGCAAAAGGTGAGGCTCCCACTGACTAAAATAGGAAAGGACAGGAAAGGGGCTGATGGTGGCCAGAGAAAAACCCTGCAAAATTCCAAATTCCTGATAGTACAAAAAGGCCCTCAGATCGCACGATCTGCACTCCGTCCTATACCAGGCGCTTTTGTCATACCAATGAACAGAAAACAAGAATCATTACAAATTCAAAAAGCCACAAACACATGGACATAAAGGAGCTATACTCCAAACATAACTGTAGGGAGTTTCCCAGCTAAGCAACTGAAAGGGAAGATCCCTGCATGCAAATAAGCTGAAAACAACCACAGCAAATGACAAACTCAGATAAGAGAAAAAGAACCAAACAACAAATAAAGAGCAAGCACTTATCTGAGGTTGATGTGGTGTGGAGCAGAATGAAGCAGGCTTGTGAACAAAGAACAACTGACATCCGGCATAGCCTGCTATCAGACCAGGGTTTAAATAAGCAGAGAGTTAGCAATGGAAACGCCCATTGCTCAACACACCTGGTCTATGTCCAAACCATTCCTGGGCACAAGAGGGAGCCTCCCAGCAGCGAAAGCATAACTGACATTCACAACAGCTCCTGCTGTGTATAGGAGACTATATGGGAGCTCATACTGTATTTAGGAGGCTATGTGGGGTTTCATACTATATATATAGAGAGGATATGTGGGGTCTCACATTGTATACAGCGAAGCTTTGTGAGGACTCACTGTATATAGTGGGGCCATGTGGGGGCTCACACTGTATATAGAAGGGCTGTGTGGGGGCTCACTCTGCATATGTACGGGCTATGTGGGGGGCTTTTACTATATATAAGGGTGTGTTTGTGAGCTCATATATCACGAGCTCAAGCTTCAAAAGGAACCTGAAGACCCACCTCTTCCAACAATCCTACAACCTGCCGTAACCCTCAGTCTGATATAGCGCTGCACGACCAGCTCTACCCTTACCTACTGTATCCTCACCCATCACCTGTAGACTGTGAGCCCTCACGGGCAGGGTCCTCTAACCTCCTCGCGGGCAGGGTCCTCTCTCCCCCTTGCAGGCAGGGTCCTCTCTTCTCCTTGCGGTCAGGGTCCTCTCTCCTCCTCGCGGTCAGGGTCCTCTCTCCTCCTTGCAGGCATGGTTCTCTCTTCTCCTCCTTCTCCTTTCACATGTAAAGCGCCATGGAATAAATTGGGTTATAATCATAAATAATAATAATAATACTATAGGGAGACTATGTAGGGGGGGCTCATACTCTATGTAGATGGTTATGTAGATGCTCATACTGTGTGTAAGGGGTCTGTGTGGGGACTGATATTGTCTATGGGGGGTTAGGTGTGGGCTCATATGTTATATAGGGGGATGTCAGCATACTTAATTCTGTTCAATATTAATTAATATAATTATTATTTTTATAAAATACTATTTATAATTAATATGTTAATATTTACATTGAGCAGAATTAAGTTCATCCTATTGGTTCGGCCTCTCATGTGGCCCCTCTGGAAAATGAACTGCCCACTGCTGATTTTGATTTAAAAGATAAGATTCTGTCTGCTTACAGTCACCACTAGAGGGAGCCTCTGAGCATGCTGTGAACAGTTTTATTTTTTTCCTTTAATTTATAAATAGTATAGAGTATATTAGTATAAGCTGCTGAATTCACGCTAACAATGGCTGCATGCATATGGAAAGTATCCCTTTAACTCCCCTATTAAATGTACCTAGTTCCTGTTTCTATGGGATGGTTTGGCAGTCCCATACTCATAGCATACGTAGCTATAAAAGGTGCAGAGATTGCATCAAACTTGGGCTTGTTATCATAGGTGGCCTAAAGATTTATCTGTTAAATAAGAAGACACTAGTATTAAAAATGGGAAGCTGTTTGCCAAAATGTGCACACCTGTACCTTATATTTGTATCCTCACAGAATTTATCCAATGGATAAGACTAAAGGCCCCATTACACGTTATGATTTATCTGACGATGTGTCGTCGAGGTCACGGTTTTCGTGACGCACTTCCGTCGTCATTAGCGACGTCGTTGCGTGTGACACGTACGAGCGACTCCGAAAGAGCAAAAATCGTTGATCGTTGACACGTCGTTCATTTTCAAAATATTGTTCATCGTTTTGAACGCAGCAGACATATTGCTACGTTTGACACTCTGCCAACGACGAACAACATCGTTAGTGCGTACGTCATCAGCGACGCGGGCGTGTCGTTACGAGCAATGCTCCACGCCTCCTCCGCTCTGATTGGTGGTCCCAACTGCGTTCTGATTTGGCAGCCTTGGTTGATAAGGAGGACGACAGAAATATACGTCTCTATCGTTGCCGGAATCGTTGGGAGGATTGCTGTGTGCCGGTGTCCACACGACCGCCTTGGTCAAACAATATATCGCTGAACGATGTTGCGTCGTTTGTGAGGTGTGGACGTGTGACCGCTACAAAACGACCTATGAGCGACCTTGGCAAATTGTAGCAATGATCTGGGCGTGTCACATCGCTAAAGAGATCGCTATTGATATGGTTGTGTGTAAAGCGGCCTTTACGCTAGTCCTCCAGAGAATGAGATACTGTATGTTCTGGCTAATATCTGAAGATTCTGACCTCAGAACAATAAGAAAGATTTATAAAATGGGTTTTCTAAACCAGATCCTTATAGTTGTTCATTTCTAAGCTGGAGAGCAAAAGGTTAATTTTTTGCACACATGCATGTATGCAAATTTCTAAAATAATGAAAAATAGGAATATATAGATTTTAATGGGATCCTACCCAACCCTGGAAATAACAGTCTATGACAGACAACGTATTACACGGTTTGAAAAAGGAAATTAGAAAGGAGCGGATTGAGAAGCGGGGCTTTATGCGGGATCCGGAGGGAGAATGTTTCCCCAGCTAACACCTTGGGAGTAAGGTATGATATCATTGTGAATGTAAATTCTATCTTAGAAATCATTAATGATAGTTTTGAAATATTGGCAGTCTTCCAGACAGATCCTCGAGCTCAGCAGAAGGAGAAAAGAAGACAATTTTTTTTTTATAATAAAATTACATTTTATTTCACTGTGTGATAGAAAAAGATGGAGAATATCATGGAATTAGAGTAGATGGTATATTCCTATTATTATTATTATTCCTACCACAAAACTCCATTAATTATCTATTCAATATTCCAGAAGATCCCTCCCAAAAAAATATGGGTATCCTTTGTCAGATGCAATGTTGCAAATCTAGAACCTTCTTGTTCAAAATATTCCAATAATACTGAAATGCACAGCGCTTGTATAGGCTCCACAATAAAGAGCCGCACCTCCTAGCTTTTGCATTCAGCACAATTTTGTAATGTAAAGCAAAGACATGGCTGAAATTGTTCAGTTCTTGGACCCCTGCTGTTCTCCATCTACATTTTCGGCCTGGGACAGCTCATAGAGTCCCACAGCTTTCAGTATCACCTCTATGCCGATGATACGCAGATGTACCTCTCTGGACTTGACATTACCTCCCTACTTACCAGAATCCCATAATGTCTGACTGCTATTTCATCCTTTTCCTCTGCTCGATTTCTAAAACTGAACATGGACAAAACAGAATTCATTATCTTTCCTCCTCACTCAACCCCCCACAACAGACCTATCCATCAATGTCATTGGCTGCTCACTCTCCCCAATCCCACATGCTTGCTGCTTGGGAGTAACGCTAGACTTTGCTCTCTTGTTCAAGCCACACATCCAAGCCCTCTTCACCTCCTGCCGCCTCCAACTTAAAAATATTTCCCGGACTATATTTCCCGGAATATAAGTCAAGTGTAGCAAAAAACACCAATAAGCATAAAAGAAGTGTAGACAGGCAGACAGTGAGACACATGGCTAAATACATGTTCACACAGTCGTACAGGGAAGAAGGAGGAAACTGAAAGAAACCCAAAAGACTTAATGAATGTGTAAAACCCCTCCAAATTTTAAATGAAAAATAATTGGAGAATGCTGGAAAGGGAACCCCACAAAAAAACCTCAGGGAAAGCAAAAGCAATTACTCAGCAAGATTATTCTAAACTGAGGAGCTGGAACTACAAAACTCCATCAACCTTGGAATATAGCCAGTACTGAAGGCATGTGCATGTTGAGTATAAATAGACCTTCCCAAAATGTGATAGTGCAAACAAAACAAGTAAGTGAACACACCTGAGTTGAAATAAAAGAGAAAGGCAAGGCATAGGAACTACAAAAGAACTAACAGCAGTTGGACTGAGAGAAAACATGCTATGCTCTAATGCGGAGGAAAACCAACTACACAGCCAGAAGTCACCGTATCGAGCCCCGGAGTTGAATTGTGACAGTTGAGTTTCTCTGGGTTTTTGCTCCTTTGGCTCTGTGGATCATAACATTGGTGTTTCTTTGTCATTTTATTGCATAGGAATCACGTCTAAGGAATTAGAAAAGCCAAAACATTTTTCTTTTCTTCCTTTCATACACAAGACCCAAGCTTCCATATCTGTAGCCAGCATGCAGTAGCCGGCAGCTGACATCGAAGTGTGCACCATGTTGCATGATGTCACTGTCATGTCCCGCTCTAAGTCACGGGAACTCCGACATCAGCTGGCAGCCAATATTTGGCCGGCAGGGTGTATTGCAGCTTAGGGATCCGATGGGTCTCTGTGCTGTAATGCATTTCAGCTTGGATGCACATCTAGCTGAAGTAGGCACTGAGGTCAGTGGGCCCCTGTACAACCAGTCTCCATACAGTAGTAATGGTAGTACTGCCCTGATTGAGGACCTATTTGTATGTGGGCTGTAGCTTTGTTTTAATTTCCTGCCTAATTTACAATCTAGAGGGTTATGTTGGACACAAAAGGAGGAAATATAGTCACACTTATTTTGATTAATCATAGTGGACTTCACTTTTCTTTCAGCTTTGCTCCCTGCTTTCTCATCAACCAATGATCTCCAATGACATTCTTGACAGACATGTCCCATTCTTCTAACTAATTCTTTGCTGAGTCTCATCACTTCCTAAATATTTTACAAACGTACTCATTGATTTTACTTTGGTAAACCTATGAAAATTTTTGGCTTTTAGCACCACAGAACTTTTTTTTGTACATTGGTATTGGCATTGACATCACTGCTTGTGGAGCTGCAAGTTGAGATGGGTGTTGCCTACGAAAAATCATTTTTCTGTACCCCTTCATCCTCTCCATGTTCTAGCCAGTAACGGGTGAGCACTAAAATGCTTGGCTGCTTGTTACTGAATTACGGATTTTGTAATTCTCGAGTACTTGTGTCAAGTAACGAGATAAATCGCATAAGAAAGGGTCAAGTGCCGCGCTGCCAAAGTAAGGAACAATCCAAAGGATTCTTTACAGTGACTTTATTTCTTAATGTTTCGGAAAATCTTTCTCCTTCTTCAGGGCAAAAAAGGTTGCCTGAAGAAGGAGAAAGATTCTCTGAAACGAGTGGAAATAAAGTTCTTATGTGCGGAGGTTGACTGTAATACCGATGCATGTAACTGGTATTAAACTACTGCCCCTTGCTGCTCACAATGCTTTGACAACATATGTAATGTTGAGTTCAGTGCATGGGCAGGTCAGAAACCAGTCAGTTAGCTGGCACTTGCAAGTGCTGCTGCAACACTGCCAGACCGGCAGCAGCTGTAGTTGACTTGCAGAAATGGTTACACATTCGGCGTACTTTAACATTAAAAGTCCCAGAAATTTCGAGCTCCCCCTGAAGTCCCGAAAGAGGGTCAAATGACCCTTAGTCCAAACTGAATAGAACTAACTAGAAACTAAATGGCTAAACTCCATGGAAGACAACAACCTCCTGTGGTGCGACAGTAATGGCTTTATCAAGTAGCCCAGGCAAATCTGGGTAGATTTTCAGAAAGCGCTGAATCACTCAATTGAGCAAATGAGTCAGGCATGGTACATCTGGCAGCTTGCCAAGCCCAGAACTGCCACCAAGTTATGGCCATTATCACTCACAACCATGCCAGGCTGGAGGTTCAGTGGTGAAAGCCACAAATCTGTCTTCTCTTTAGTCTTTTCAACAACTCTGTGGCAGTAGGCTGTTTGTTACCCAATGAAAGTAGTTTCAGCAGAGCCTATTGGTGCTTCACCGAGCCAGTGCTGCAGTGCTTCTAGCTTTCCACTGATATGGGCAACAGTTCAGAGGATGAGGAGGAGGAGGGGTTGCAGGAACTGATGTAAGAGGTGGGGAAAACCCTGATGGAGCTAGGGCCAACAATTCTAGGTGAGAGGAGCATGTGTGCCGACTCCCACTCAGTCCAGGCCTCCATCAGGTTCACCCAGTGTGTCATCAGGGAAATGTAGCGTTTCTGGGCAAAAGCACTTGTCCACATGTCGATAGTTGAGTGGACGTTCCCAGTAACTGTTTTGGTGAGGACACGGGTGATGTTATAGGGCACATGCTGGTGTATGGCAGACACAGCACATCAGGAGAAATAGTGGCGGCTGGGGATCAAGTACCGATTGATGGCCACCACCATGAGGTTGCAGAAAGCCTCAGTGTCCACAAGCCTAAATGGCAACATTTCCAAGGCAAGCAGTCTGGACATGTGGCTGTTTAGTATTTTGGCCTGTGGGTGGTTGGTTGTGCATTTCCGCTTACATTCCAAGACCTGGAGGAGAGGCAGCTGAATGCTAAGCTGGGACAAGGACGTGGACATGGTTACTAATCGGGGTTGCAAATGTGCACCTATATGTGTAGGGTGGGTGGCATCCGTGATCGTGTCAGGATTTTCCAGCATGTAGCACAGGGAAAGAGGCAGAGGCGTCATCCACGGTGACTACTGATTGTGGACCCAGGCATTCAGCCTATCTAGTCGGGTTCTTGGAAGACATGTGCCTGAGCCTGCTGGTGGTTTAATATTACACCAGGAGGTACTGTGATGCTATAGCACACTGTCCCTTCTCCAGCCGAAACTCACCCCACACTATTTTTATGTACAGTGCGCCTATGATGGTATCACCAGGTCTTATACAGCATCTTCTCTGTTTTGTGTTTGTAAACTATGCCCATTTTAAAAGTCACTCTCATTTTAATGCCACACCCATTTTCTAGTTTAAAGAAAAAGGTTTTAGTACCCTGTTAGCCAGTTGAAAAATGATTGATTGCGCTCAGTGAGAGAAACAAAATTAAAATTTTGTAGTTGTGATACCTTTTAATGGCTAACTAAAATAAAAATAAAATATGATGTTATAAAGCAAGCTTTCGAGACATCTCAGGTTTCTTCCTCAGGCATGGTAAGTCCTGTGTCCACAGAGTTAAACATTGTGATGAATTTGTATTCCCAGACCCTGCGATGGCTCTGGGATCTGAAGTTTCCTTTTAATATGACAACTTTCATGTGGTTTATGTTGTGTCCTGGAGCACAGAAATGTTTGGCCACAGGTAAATGGATTTTTTTGTCTGTAATTGTGTGGCGGTGAGATCTCATCCTTGCTCTCAGTCTGTGCCCTGTTTCTCCAACATAGAGGCCCCCAAAAGGACATATAGTGCACAGGATTAAGTACACCACGTTGGAAGAGGAGCATGTGAATGTCCCAGGAATCTTATAGTCCGTCTGTGTGTTAAGGATCTGTATTCTGGGAATGCAAATTCATCACAATGTTTAACTCTGTGGACACAGAACACAACCTCTCAGGAGGATTTATGACTTATTACAAAATCTGAGAGGTTAGCTCCAGAGACCTAGGGCACCATGCCTCTGATCCTACATGGATATTGGGACAATACAACTCACACCACTAATCAAAGCTAATTAAGGATTCTCTTTCCAAGCTCAGTGTTAAATGTCCTTTTACTATGCATCCATCTGCCCTGTTTTATGTATATATTTGTGTTTCTTCCGATATTTTGTCATACCATGCCTGAGGAAGAGACCTAGATGTCTCGAAAGCTTGCTTTATAGCATCATATTTTATTTTTATTTTAGTTAGCCATTAAAAGGTATCACAACTACAAAATTTTAATTTTGTTTCTCTCACTGAGAGCAATCACCCATTTTCTAGCCACATCGATTTTCATGTACTGTACTTTCCTAACCTATCCCTTCATGTACAGTCTCATCATAGTCTTCTGTTAGGTTTAGGTTTAGGTTTACATCAGTCACTTCTTAGTATGGTAACTAGCATTAAAGGAATTTGCGACAAGTTTTGAAGATTAATACTAAAAGAAACCTGCTCAAATGGCAAAGGACACGCTCCTTTCCATCTGTAACCTCAACTATCTGCTACACTTCATCTCTGGCCTTAGCAGTCACAGGCCAAATATGTGCGATATACTGCCACACCATGACCGGACAACATATTACTATCCCACAGTGACTGAATAATACCACATACAAGGGAGAAATATTGCCACACTATGACCAGACCACATATCACCACCACATAGTGGCTGACTAATATCACATACAAGGGGCAATTACTGCCACACCGTTACCAGACAACATATTGTTACCAAGTAGTGACCAAATAATATCACATATAAGAGGAATAAAATCTCCCTGACCCTATTCATATTATTCATATATTCACATTCTGGCGGCTTTACCTCTTACCGTCATCACTCCAGTACTGTGGCACTATCTTGTGCCTGTAACTTCTGACAGTCCAAGAGTCAGAAGTTATATCAAAACAGCTCATTGAATCTGTATAAGAGTTGAATGAGGCCAGAACAAACCTCATAGATTTGAATTGATTTGTGCAATCCATGAAACACTGGAACTGCCAGCAGGTCACAAATCCTCGCAGACCGATGGGAGCGGCACTGGAAGCCACCGTAAATTGAGTATCAGACATACTGCAAAAGACCTAGATTCAAAGCATCACTCCAGCGGTGCAATGAAAACAAATGCTGGAATGGTCCTTTAATAAAAACCTTATTACTAATAACCTATTACTTTTAGTGCCGCTATACACAGGAGCTCTGTATATAGTGTATAGTGTGTACACGTAATATACTGACTTACCATTGACATCTCAAGGTGAATTCAAACGTCTTCACTTTTCTTCTTCATCCAGAGCAGCTCGCTATCACTTCTTCCAGCCTGGACTCATCACTGCAGAAAATAATACACAGAGATCTTTCACTGATAGCTTACAGAGCACATTCCCTACTTTTTCCCATGTCTTCTTCACTTCGCTACGTGAAGGAAAAAAGCGACATAGTGCAGCCATGCACAGTAACTGTACCTCCCTTCACCCAAAACCCCTCATTGAAAACAATATCCTCAAAAGTAAAATACAGTATATTATAGCAGTAATAATGTCCCTTAATTGGCCACTAAAGTAATTATGTCCCCCAATTGCCAACATAAACTAATAATGTATGTTCCTTATTCTGGCCCCCATACAGTAATTATATCCTCTATCCAGTCCCCTTCCTGTAATAATGTCCTCATCCTGGATCCCTATGTTCTCTTTCCTGGCCCCTTTCTGTAATAATGACTCCATCCTCGGCTGTTCATGTGATGTACTCCATCCTTGCTCCCATATGTCAACTTGGTCCCTATATATGTTCCATCCTGGTCCTAATATGCCATTCTGGTCCCCATATACAGTATGTTATATCCTGTCCCCATATGTCCTCTTAGACCCCATATATATTCCATCCTGGTTCCTATATGGCACCCTGGTCCCCTATATATCCCATTGTGGCGCCCTGGACTAGCCAGGTCATCACAGGTACTACAACACAACACCCCCCCCCACCCCGAGATAGGCACATCAGCCAGACACAAATCCTTGTTGCCTCCCTCCAGGGGCTGATGTCCACACCAGGTGGGGTGGAGCCAGGCGGTTGGCCCCACCCACTGAGGAGTTCACAGTCCTGGAGGCGGGAAAAGGAGAGCAGATCAGTTAGGGAAGTGGTAGGAGAGGAGCAAAATCTGACCGTGTCCGGGTACGTGGCCCGGACACCGAGAGCAAGGTTGGCAGACGGTGGTGGCCGTCTGCAGGAGAGGCAGATCGACGCGGAACCGTGGGACCGGGGTCGGGCGGTGGCCCGCCGGTACCGAACCGGGGAGCGAAGTGAAGCCGGCACAAACCGGCGGGGCCTGCGGACCCCGACCAGGCTTGGAGTCGCCGTTAAACAGGTCGCGTCCATTGGTGACCGGAACCCCAGGGGTTTCCTAGCAGCCAGGACCCGATTGAAGGCAACCGTCCAAACAGCAAAAAGGGAAATACAGCTACTGCCACAGCTAGAGTTCCCAGGGCCAGAGCCTGCGGGCAAAAGGGCTCCTCTGGCACATATCCACGCTGGGGAGCGGGTTACCAGTGGGAAGCCATCGGGACCGAACACACACAAAAGGTGCAGGGAAAGGCAGTCACCACCAATCGTCCGGGAGAAGCCACAGCAGCCGGCTGCGGGACCCGTCCATCCAGCCGTTTGTTTTACCAGAGACTTTGCATCCATTTGTGGCTGAGTGAATACTACCGTGCTGACCGGCACCGCGCTGCGCAGTCCAAGCGACCCTGCACCCTGCCGAACCTGCCTCCCTGTCACACCTCACCGGCCCCCGGGACCACCAACCCCTACCCACGGAGGGGGAAAACAACATCCCGGCTGCTCCCTGCCATCGCTCCCGGGATCCGCGTCACCAGCAGCGGTGGTGCCCACCTTCACCACGACCCGTAGGTGGCATCACGGACTAAATCCCCAAACCAAACCCTCCCCTCTTTCACTCACGGGCGAGGAGCGCCGCTCGAGTCCCCGGATCCGGCCCACCGCTCGAGCCACCGAGCAGCCACCGCAGCAGCGCCGGACCTGAGCGCCAGCGAGAGCGCAGCAGCGACGGCTCCCTCCCCACCCACGACAAACTTGGCGTCATGAACAGGATCTTACCATTCTACCGGCTGGTAGAAGTGCGCCTTGTGTCCCGCCGGCGGTGTCCGGCCGAAAAATTTCAGAATCCGCCATCTTTGGCGCAAAGATTTTCCCGCTCGAGCGTCTTCTCGAGCAGTGGAGGCACGAAAGCCAAAGCCCCGCCCCGTAGGAGGAGGTGCTGAAAAAAGACCAAGGGGGCGGAAGCAAGATGTCTGCGCCCGACGAGGCCGCTGGAGGAGCGGCGGTCGCAGCCGCAGCGGCGCCCGCAAATGAGAATGGGCCAGGCCGTGCTCCGGCCGCACGAGCAGGGGAGGCGCGGCCCCCGCCATTGCTCAGGTGATGCCGTTCTCCTTGTCCTTTGTGCCCGGAGCTACCTGGCTGCCGCAGTATGACGGGAAATCTGACGCTTTACAGGTCTTCTGGAAGAAGCTTAACCCGGTCCTAGAACTGTACCCCCTGACCGATAAGCAACGTGCAGCGGTAGTGCTAGGGAAGCTGACCGGCGCGGCTGAGCAGGAGACGGAGACCTGAACCGAGGGGGATCGGTCCTCCGTGGCCACCATCTTTGAAAAGCTCCAGATTGCCTTCGAGACCTGCACCGAAGCCGAGCTGCGGATGCAGTTTTACGAATGCCGACAGCGGCCTGCAGATAGTATTAGAGACTATGCCTTGCGCCTGCAAACTTCCCTCCGCACACTGAAGCGGGTGGATGCCATTAATGATGCGAACAGCAACAAAATGTTAGTCGAGCAGTTCGTGCAGGGGATGGGATCCCCAGAAGACCGAAGCAGCTCAGGCTGTGGGCCCTGGAACACCCTAACATGGACTTTGCCGTACTGAAAGAACGGGCCATCAAAGCTCTGCAACCCCCAGCATCCGACATCCCAGAAGCGGCCCCGTGGCCAGCTGAGACGGCTCCCATCGTGGTGGCCCCTTCTCTCCCAGCTCCCTCGGCGCCTGTAGCCCCTGGCGGAATGATGGAGGAGCTGGCTGCCCAGGTCCGTCGCATGGATGGAGACCTCACCAAGATCCTCGCCGCACTCCAGCCTCCGACGAGACCCAAGCTCCCGGGGAGGATACAGCTTGCCTACAGCCCAGAGGACGTCCCATGGATGCAGCGGAGAAGGGCCAATGACTCACGGTATGGACCTCCACTTTGTTACAGGTGCAGCAAGCCCAGCCACTACTCCCAACGGTGTCCGTTAAACGAGCAACCCCTGGGGCCACGGGCCAATCCTCAGGAGTAGAACCCAGTGGCCCCCCAGACTGGCGGGACCGGTACATCGGAGCACGGCCCATCATCCCTCTGGCAGTAGACGGCGTCCCGCTGATGGCCCTCCTTGACACTGGATCCCAGGTAACCACGATACCATACACACAGTATCAGCGGTATTTGGGGGGATGATGAACTTGCCCCTCCAGACAGTAGCATGACACTGATCGCAGCTGATGGACTCCCATTGACCCAAGTGAGATACAAACAAGTGGCCATGACCGTGGGACGGGTTGAACTGCAACACCAGGGAATGATTGTGATAATGAATGAATCCAGTGATCATAACCCGAAGGTAGTGCTAGGGACTAATGTGATGGAACACTGCATGAGTGAGGTGCTGACCCTACTGCGGCAGCTGGCCGCCACCACAGCGGGGAGCCGACAGAGGGCGGTGCAGCGTGAGATCCGGGCATTGAGGTATCGGCAGCAAGTGAACACAATGGGAGGGGAGATTGGGGGAGTGAGAGTGATGGATGCGGCCCCTTTCATTGTGCTTCCCTGGAGTGAGATGATTTGGTGCAGGGCAGCGGTAGGTCCCCAGGGGCAGGATTACCCAGCCATGGTAGAGCCCATGCCCTCCGAACACTGGCCCACAGTAATGGCCGCCCGAGGGGTGTTAGACGTCAAGAAAGGGAGAGTGCCCGTAAGGGTGTTAAACTGCGGGGAGGAGGAGGTTAGGCTTCCCCGATACGCTACCCTCACCAAGCTGCTTACTCTAGACCCTCATACCATCTAGTAGGCCGTTCCCCTGACCTCACCGCCTCCTGCCAGCCACCACCCATCCCAGGAGCGGTTAGATGACTGGTGCCAAGAGTTACATGTAGGCACTGATGACACCCCCACACATCACAAAGAAGGGGTATACAGGATGGTACAGGAGTACGAGCAGGTCTTTAGCAAACATTCCCTAGATTTTGGGCGGATTAAAGGGGTCCAACACCACATCCCCACCGGTGAGCATCCCCCCATTAAAGAGAGATACAGACCTATTCTGCCTGCACACTACCAATGCGCCAAAGACATGTTGAGGAACATGAAGGAGACGGGGGTTATTAGGGATAGCTGCAGTCCCTGGGCCGCCCCACTGGTGCTGGTAAAGAAGAAGGATGGCACCATGAGGATGTGTGTGGACTACCGAAAGATTAACCAGAAAACGCATAAGGATGCCTATCCTCTGCCCCGTATTGAAGAGTCCCTGGCCGCTTTAAGAACCGCTAACTGCTTCTCTACCCTTGACCTCACCAGTGGGTACTGGCAGGTGGCCGTGGCGCCTGAAGACCGTGAGAAGACCGCCTTCGCTGCCCCCATGGGACTCTGTGAGTTCAACAGCATGCCGTTCGGGCTGTGCAACGCCCCTGGAACCTTTCAACGGCTGATGGAATGCTGTCTGGGACATCTGAATTTTGAGACCGTCTTGCTGTACCTGGACGATGTAATTGTATATTCCCAGACGTATGAAGCCCACCTGGAGCACCTAGCTGAGGTGTTCACGTCCCTTGCTAAGTACGGGATGAAATTGAAGCCCTCCAAGTGCATTGAAGCTCAGAGTGCAGTACCTCGGACATGTGGTGGGCGCAGAGGGTGTCGCCCCAGATCCCGAAAAGATCACTGCCATTCAGGACTGCCCAAGGCCGACCACGGTGAGAGAGGTGAGGCAGTTCCTGGGTTTGGTGGGCTATTACCGCCGCTTCATTAAAGGATACACGAAGATGGCTGCCCCCATGCAAGACCTTCTCGTGGGACAGACCACGGGTGGCAGGTCCCCTGGAACCCCGTTGGCGTGGGAAGAAAAACATGAAGAGTCCTTCCATAAGCTGAAGACGGCCCTGACCGGGGAAGAAATCCTGGCGTACCCCGACTACGGTCTCCCATTCATCCTCTACACCGATGCCAGTAACGTAGGCTTGGGATCAGTCTTATCCCAGGTCCAGGACGGAAGGGAGAAGGTGATTGCCTATGCTAGCCGGAAGCTCCGACCTACGGAAAGGAACCCCGAGAACTACAGCTCTTTCAAGCTTGAGCTCTTGGCACTGGTGTGGGCCATCACCGAGCGGTTCCAAACCAAACCCTCCCCTCTTTCACTCATAGGCGAGGAGCGCCGCTCGAGTCCCCGGATCCGGCCCACCGCTCGAGCCACCGAGCTGCCACCGCAGCAGCGCCGGACCCGAGCGCCAGCGAGAGCGCAGCAGCGACGGCTCCCTCCCCGCCCGCGACACCATCATGGTCCACATATGTCTTCGTGGTCCTCATATATGTTCCATCCTGGTCTCCATGTCATCTTAGTCACTATATATCTTCATGGTCCCCACATACTGTATATTACATACTGGTTGCCATATATGTTCCATCCTGGTCCTCATAGGCCATCCTGGTCCCCATATCTTACATCCTGCTCACCATAAATGTCTTCCTGGTCTTCATATATGTTCCATCCTGGTCTCCATGTGCCATTCTGGTCTCCCTATATGTTATATTCTGGTCCCCTTACTGTATATCATCTTAGACATCTTAGACCCATATATGTTCCATTCTGGTCCTCATATGCCATCCTGGTCACCTAAATGTCTTCCTGGTCCTCATATATGTTGCATCCTGTTCTCTATATAGGTTACATCTGGTCCATATATGGCCCCCACATTTTTTATTTTGTATTAACAAAAAAAAAGATTCTTCTTACCTATCCATGACCCAGCAGTATCCTCTTCTAATTTCATATGCGGCGCACACGTTGCTGGTGCATAAAAGTGACATCATGCGCCAGCTACGTGCCCACCGACGTCAGCTGCTGGCTTCTAATTGGCCGCCAGCTATTTTAACTGTTGCAGTGCAGGTTTCCTGCACTGTGATACAATTAATTAAATGTGCATCCCAGGACATACATTCATTTGAAAAATGTGGGTCCCCAGAATCAGATCAGTGTGCTGCTTCTTGCCAGTTTGGGAAACCGGCTGCTATTTTGACAATTGTTCTCTCGAACCATAGAGAACTGGCTGAATCCCTTCCTGGATATATTCTGTGAAAATTCAAGTCAGAATGGCTGTATAATCCTTTGTGAAAATGTCCAGTCTATTTTAATCCTCCACGCCTGATTGACAGCTCGTCAGTGTCCCTCCACTCTGCTGTTGATAAATCTTCACCCATCTAGTATGATTGATATTTCTTTATTGTCCCTCCTTCTTGCAGCAATCAAATCTCCACCTACATTGTCTGGTTGAGAACTCCTCATTGCCCCTCCTCCCTGGTACTACAAAAATCTCCCACTGCTCAGTGCAAGCGGCAGAGGCAATCAGACTGGAAGTGCAGACACTGAATATGTAGTGCCCCTGAACCCATCAGGGTGCTACAAGGTTCTGAATCCTCACCAGTATGCAGGGCCTACCCCCTTAGTTACCCAGAACCCCAGTGCCGGTAACACCAAAAAAACAGGTAATCCCAGTTTTCCCCAACATTCCTCCATACAATGGTACCTAGCTAGGGTGGGACCAATGGATGGCCGCCTAGAGGTGAAGCCAATCTAGTCCACTAGTTGACCAGGTGGGAGGGGCAGACTGTGGAGAGTAGTCAGAAAGTGTCATACAGTAGGAGAGTGAAGGTGTGACTGAGCAACGTCCTGACTCAGGTTAACGGTAACCTGGTACCCAGGAGAGGTGGTTGCCGGTGGAATACGGTGGAGTACTTCCATAACTACGCACCGACGGGGTACAGGACCCTAGGACCGGAAAGAGCTTCAAGCTGACCTGTTAACACCTGCACAGCAAAGGGGACCATCAAGGACCTTGCTGACCCCAAAAAATCCGGAGACTCAGTAGCAAAGGGAGAACCGGTGGCAGGACCAGAGACTCCAACCCTAAAGGGTTCACGCTACCGTCAGGCGGACAGAAGTGAACAAACCACAGACCGTTGACCCCCAGTGTTCCATACCACGAGGACCCACTTACCAGAGACAGGTGCAGGGAAAGAAGGTACCAGATTACTACACTGGCACTGGATGAAGGGGACCTGAAGGCGAAACCAGCCGGCCTCGGGCAAGCAGTTAACATCGTGCAGAAAAGTGAGTAAAGACCAGTTGCATTGAACACCTGTCTGGACTCCTTCTGCTGACGCCCACTGCACCATAAACCCACTGGGGCAATACCCAACTTGCGGAGGGACTACCATACTAGCTGCTCATACTATCAGCCCCAGTAGAGACACTCTGCAGCAGCGGCCCCCTATATTTAGCTGCAACACCGCAAGTGGCGTCACAAATAACTTTATTCACAAATCCCCTGTAAATATCCCCATTACAAAAAGGGCTCAGGGCGCAGAACCGGGTAACGGCCACCATCGCGACATCCCCAGGACATACACTACCCGGAACCGAGTACCCCATATCCCTGGGTGCGACAAATACACCTGGACTACTGAACTCTTTCACTCTTTGTATTGACTCATAAAATGCTCATTTCAATATTGGGATTAAGGCTGCTTTTCACGCTGCGACATCGCTCAAGTGATCTCGTTGGGGTTACGGAATTTGTGACGCACATCCGGCCGCTTTAGCAATGTCATTGTGTGTGACACCTATGAGCAATTTTGAATAGTCGCAAAAACTTTCAAAATCGCTCATCGGTGACATGCCCCCCTATTCTCGATTATCGCTGCTGCAGCTAGCGATGTAGTTTCTCGTTGCTGCGGCAGCACACATCGCTATGTGTGACACCGCAGGAACGAGGAAGCTCACCTTACCTGCGTCCGCCCGCAAGGAGGAAGGAAGGAGGTGGGCAGGATGTTACGTCCCGCTCATCTCCGCCCCTCCGCTTCTATTGGGCGGCGGTTCAGTGACGCTGCTGTGACATCGCTGTGATGCTGAATGAACCGCCCATTTAGAAAGGAGGCGGTTTGCTGATCACAGCGACATCGCTAGGCAGGTAAGTAGTGTGACGGGTCCGCGTGATGTTGTGCGCCACGGGCAGCGATTTGCCCATGTCGCACAATCGATGGGGGCGGGTATGCACGCTAGCGATATCACGATATCGCAGCGTGTAAAGCGGCCGTTATACAGTCTGTCTGACCTGATTTTCAAAGAAAGTACACCATGCCATCAGGTCAAAGAGATAAATACACAGTACATGGATAGACAGATATGAGACAATGATAAATAGATGCAAAAGGTTTTATTAGTCTAAATAAACCACTGTACTTATATAACAATGATTAAACTGTACATTGACTGATATCAATGGCCATTAACATGCAAATATAAAGGCCCCCAAATGCCAAGATAATTTTCGTGTCTTCCTCAGCCACTTTGCATGCTTTTGTAGTCTAAAATGTTATTTTATTTAATTAAACATTACAGGGAAAAGAAATGATGGAGTGATATTCCCAGTATACTAACATTTGTTTACAATGATTTCTGTATCATATGAATATTCATGGCAGGTTGGTCCCATTTTTGCTTTTATACCTCTGACATTTGTTAAGGTAGGAGTCTTAAAGGAACTATCCATGGTCCTGGAAGATTTTAAGAATTTTAACCACGGTACATCAACGAAATTTTTTTTGGTATTTTGTAATCTCTTTTTTTATTTTTTTAGATGAGTGGAATAAATGTATTATTATTTTTTTTCATTGTATCGCTGTCCCTTCTTCCCGATGCGGTGCGCAACTAATTATTGGAAATTAAGAAAAAATATATTAGATGTGACATTCATGAATTCAATTCACCGAATCTATTGGGATGTTGATCTTCCTTAGCCAGGAGCCCAAAACATTGCCCAACGGACTTAGCAATAAAAACAAAGATTCTGAACTTCCACTGTATGAAAATATTATTTTCCGAAGAGAGTAATCTGTCAAACTAATGATACTTTTATGAAATGGAAGGGAACAGTAGGGGATTCATAGATTAAATGCTTTGGGGAAAATAACACATACAAACACAAAAATAAAGACTGCTGCCTCGATTCGCTTTGAACGTAGAATACGCTCTGCACTTTTCCACATCTTTATAATTTAAATTTATAATGATATCATCAGCTGAGAGACTTTCATTAGTGATGGGTAATTATCTTGTTAAACTTTCAGAAAATGTTCATCAAAGTCGGTTAGCTAAGGAGCTGGTCCAAGGCTGTACACAATAAAAAGTCTCACAAAAATAGCTGATTTTTTTTAAATATATTCTTAATTAAAATCTCCAGGTTCTAAAAGAGTAGTCTAATGACTGTTTTTGTTTACTAATATATATTATAAATTTGTAAAATCTACATCATGCTAATTGTGAAGCCTGCCTGGAGCCACGGACTGAGGATCGGTGAACCGCCCACAAAGCGGGAACCCAGACCCCTCAACCCTTTAATCCCTATACAGGGATTTGGAATTACTACAGGGCCCAGGTGATCGCAGGCCGCGGAAGACTGCGGTCCTGAGAAGACCAGTAACCAGGCAGGGTCAAATCCAGAAGGTGGGACAGAAATTCATCAGGCGGGAGAGTGGTCAGATATCAGGCTAAGGGTCAAAACCGGAACTAGCAGCAAAGTACAGAAATGGCAGGCAGAAGAGTGGTCAGGTAATCAAGCTAAGGGTCAAAACCGGAGCTACAAGCAAGGTACAGGAATGGAAGGCAGAAGAGTGATCAAGCTAAGATCAATATACGGGAATATAAACAAACAGCAAGGAACCAGAGTCTAGCAGGGAATTACAGGACTATATTTGGCACCTGCCAGCAGAAGGGAGAAAGCATAAGAGGGGTGTGGTGCCTTCCCATTAGCCCCAGCTGAAAGGTAGCTACTCTAGCTGGAAGGCACACACCACCACAGTCAACCAGTGGTACTGCAGGTCCTAGTGAAACCCAGCCTAATAGATGAGCAGAGCCTGTGCCCAGCAGAGCCACTGACTGCTCCCTTACCCCCAGCACCACCCACAGTGGTGACACGGTGGCATCTGGTGATTGAAGCAGAAGTCGACTCCAGTGGAGACGTGACAGTAAGCTTGTTAAAGGGGATGTCCACTACTAGGAAAACCCCTTCTGATTCCACCTGTTTCCTCCAGTTAAAATAAAAGACCCTGTACTCACCTCCCATTCTGGCTAAATTCCCTCTCTGTCAGTAATAATGGTGTGTGGCTCCCATGACATTTGTGATGTCATGGGAGGCCCGTTACAAATCACCAATGACTTCTCTTACCTCGCCTTCAGACTAAATGAGTTGATCAACAGGAAGTGACACTCACTTTCTGTTGATTGCTCATTTGTCTGAAGGTGTGGTAGGGAAGCCGGCAGTGATTGGACGTGGTACTCAAGGAATGTCATGGGAGCCCCGAACTGTGATTACTGAAAGCATTAGAATGGCACCAGAATGGGAGGTGAGTACAGGGTCTTTTATTTTAACTGGTGGGGGAAAACGGAATCAGAAGGTGTTGTACTAGTAGTGGACAACCATTTTAATTGTTCTGGTCCTTAGTTAAAATCTGTATTGACACATATTCAAATATATATTCATAACAACTTGCCATTATGTGATGTTCTGTATATATGGTTTCTTTAACTGTAATTTTTTATGTGTTTAGTATCATCATGACAATGGAGGCTGGATCTGTAACGGGAGTTACCGGGAGTGACCAGCAGGCAAACCTCCATATAAAGCACTGTTTTGTGTATTGTGTTTGTATATACCTTTTAAGGCTTGAAAAAGGCCCTGTATTGGGCGAAACGTTGCTTTTTATATTTGTCCTCAATATATACTGAGACCAATACATTTTTGCTTAAATAGAGGAGTTTTGGTGCCTTGAATATCTTCATGATTGTTATATGGGATATTAAAATTGATTTTCTTAATTAAACATTTAGTAAAAGGCTTTCTCTTTTAGGGCTCTTATCTAATAAGCTAAGTGGTTAGCACTGTTAATTTGTAGAGTTGGGTTCTGGGTTCAAATCCCACCAAGAACAACATCTGCAAGGATGTTGTGGACAAAGTGGGGACTTTGCAAATGCTTCTGATACTCTGCCACATAACAGTCTTGTAATTAAGCTCCAGAAGCAAGGACTAGGGGAAACTATAAGCAGATGGGTAAGGAATTGGCTAAAAGATAGGAAACAAAGAGTAGTCATAAATGATACATTCTCTAAATGGGCAATAGTCAGCAGTGGCGACCGCAGGGATCTGTACTGGAAGCAGTGGGGACCGCAGGGATCTGTACTGGGAGCAGTGGGGACCGCAGGGATCTGTACTGGGAGCAGTGGGACCGCAGGGATCTGTGCTAGGACCGATTATTTTTACTCTCTTTATTAAAGACCTTGTGGATGGGATTCATTGTAAAGTGTTGGTCTTTGCTGATGACACCAAACTATGTAGGATATTAAAAACTGACCTTGATAGTACAATATTACAAAAATGTCTAGATAGGATGTCAGAATGGGCAGATACTTGGCAAATGAGATTTAATGTTGATAAATGTAAAGTAATTCACCTAGGATGGAGTAATCCTATAGCTGCATATACATTTAATGGAAGTAAACTCAGGACTACAGAACAGGAGAAGGACCAGGGGGCCAGGGGGTCCTGGTTACAAATAAGCTGAGCAGCAGCACTCAATGTCAGGCAGCAGCTGCAAAAGCAAACAAGATTTTAGGGTGTATAAAAAGAGAGATTAGATCCACTGATACCAATGTATTTTTACCCCTCTATAAATCACTTGTAAGGCCACATCTAGAATATGGGATCCAGTTTTGTGCTCTACATTTTATAAAGGATATCAAGTAGTCAGTTGAAAGGCAGCAACTAGATTATTACAAGGAATGGAGGCCGCCCATATGATGAGAGGTTGGAAAAGTTAGATTTGTTTAGCTTAGAAAAAAGATGTCTCAGAGGATAAATACATGAATGGTCAATACAAAGGATAAGAACATAACTTATTCCTCCAAAGACAATACTAAGGACCAGGGGGCACTCACTGCGAATGGATGGAAGAAAAGCGATTCCGGCAGCTAAATAGGAAAGGGTCCTTACAGTAAAAGGTGCTTGACACGCTGCGACATCGCTAACTATATATTGTCGGGGTCACGGTGTTTGTGATGCACATCCGGCGTCGTTAGCGACATCGCAGTGTGTGACAGCTAGGAGCTATGATCAACGATAGCAAAAACGGCAAAAATCGTTGATCGTTGACACGTCGCTCCTAATCAGAATGTCGTTGGTGTTTCATTCCGCAGGTTGTTCATCGTTCCTGCGGCACCACACATCGCTCTGTGTGACACCGCAGGAACGACGAACATCATCCTACCTGCGTCCACCGGAAAGGAGGAAGAAAGGAGGTGGGCAGCATGTTCTGGCCGCTCATCTCCTCCCCTCCTCTTCTATTGGGTGGCCGTTTAGTGACGCCGCTGTGACGTCGCTGTGATGCCGAACGCACCTCCCCTTGAAGGAGGGATTGTTCGGTGGCCACAGCGACTTTGCTGAACAGGTATGTGCGTGTGAAGCTGCCGTAACGATATTGTTCACTACGGCAGCGATCACCACATATCGCACGAATGACGGGGGCAGGTGCTATCGCTCGCGAGATTGCTAGCAATTGCTAGCGATGCCGCAGCGTGTAAAGCACTCTTTAGAGCCGTTCGACTGTGGAATGCCAACAGCAAAAGATAGTAATGGCACATACTATTACAGCTCTTAAAAAAATACACATAAAATTGTCGGTTATAAATTATTTAGTGACGAAATGTATAACTGGTGGACTATGTATGTTCTCCCCGCGTTCCTTTGGGTTTTCTCTGATTTCCTCCCCTACTCCAATGACAAACTAATATCAAATTTAGATTGTGAGCCCCAATGGGGACAGTGATGAACACGTCTGAAAAGTGTTGTGGAATATGATGATGCTGTAAAAGTAAAGCATAATAATAATAAAATACAAATATGACACTTGTATCGTTGTCAGTGCCTGCTCTTCCTTCTTCTTCTGTTGCCACTCAGCGCTATACTCTTGCATGGAACGGTTGTAGTTTTGTGTCCTCTGGGATTTGTATTACCATCCATACATTGAGATACAGAGTTAACTGCTGTGTGGTTTGGTTGGGGCTGTCCACTACCAGTTAGAATTTGACTTGCTCGATGAGACGTTCTCAGTGTCCGGCTTCTGGCTCCCTGTAGAGAGTCCTGATTTTGACCATGGCTTGATTCATGACTCATTTTCTGTCTTCTGCTTTTATCTCTGTACTGACCTCCTGGTTCTGCTACCAGACCATCCTTCTTGCCAACTCGCTCAAAAGAAAAGGGGATCTATCCATGGCCCAAGCCTAGGGCTCCGTGTTAAGCTCAGATCCCTGTATAGGGGTTTAAGGGTGAAGGCCACAGTAACCCCTGATATCTGATAAATAAAGTAGCTTGTGCCAAACCTGTTTGTGGTAGTTGTTAAAGCTGCCAAGTGACCTCAGACAGTTCCCCCATTAGAAGAGAGCAGAGCGAGAAGCTTCAAAGAGAACCTTGAATTACACAGACATCCCATTTATTCCAATAGAAAAGATATAAACACTTAATTTAGAGACAGTAGTGGCCTAAAGATGACTATACATCTTAGATAGCTGTTGGACAAATGCTAGTTTAGCTGTTTCTTTTGACTTCTTCAAACTCATGAATGGCTGGTTCTGTGGACACCTCTGATGGCTTCTTATATCCAGAAGAACAAATAGTCTGACCACTTTCTCCCTCATCCCCCAATAGTGGGTGAGAACCAGAAAAACTAATGAAAGATCCAACAGATGTGTGTCCAACCATTGGAACCCTCATTTACCATGAAAACAGTGAACCGTCAAACATCACTGGGAATGAAGAGGTGGATTTTCATGCAGAACTATTTCCATCCATTTGTAAAGGAGTTGTGAACATTAGCAACCACAACATTTTCCATTCTTGGCAGCTCCAATAATTGGGTGGAGAGAAGTCAGCAGTGGAATCTTCATTGGCAAACACAACATTTTCCATTCTTGGCAGCTCCAATAATTGGGCGGGGAGAAGTCAGCAGTGGAATCTTCATTGGCAAACACAACATTTTCCATTCTTGGAAGCTCCAATAATTGGGTTGGGAGAAGACAGCCATGGAACCTACATTGGCAAACACAACATTTTTCATTCTTGGCAGCCTCAATAATTGGGTGGGGAGAAGACAGCAGTGGAACCAACATTGGCAAACACAACATTTTCTATTCTTGACAGCTCCAATAATTGGGTGGGAAAACAACAACTGTGGAACCTCCATATATCAGGCATTTATGGAATAACTGGTGGACATTCCAAAAATGTCCCAGGCGCGAAATGTCCTTGAGTCTTTCACAGCTTGATTGTGACACAGGGAAAGGCATGGACAGAGCAGAATATACATGTGGTGGCATTGAGATGTTAGCACTAAAATATAAGGAGAAGCCAAGTTCTCTGACTATTCTTTATTGCAAATTAGTGCTTGTGGTTAACCGTAGTTTGTGGACTCAAAATAGCAACTCATTATAAAAAATACTTGAAACACTCAAACTCTTGACTTTTTTTCCCACAGGAGTTTCAAGAAAAGCAAATCTCATTATGAAGAGCTATTTTAAGGCAAATCACTGTCGGTAAATATTGCTGAGCATCCAACATCATTGTGATGCGTTCTGCCCTTATAAGTGGATATTAGATGTTTTATTTAACTGCGGTCAGCCTCCATTGTCTGACAGTTCTCTTCTAACTTTGTATTTCGAGATCCCTATAAATTGTAAGAAACAAAAAAAAAAAATAAAGAAGTGCCAAGTCAAATGCCAAGCAGAACAAAGCCAATGCCTTATGCCCTTGTCATCGCACCTCAATCCTTCCTTTTTGAGAAGGACTTAATTGACTTCATTGAAGCCGATCCAATTCCGAGGTTTATACCAAGTCTCCTTAGTTCACAAGGTATACAGCTGAATTTGTCCCATTACTACTCAATTTTTGTTAGACCTGATTTGACACTTAGACAGAATGAGATCACCTCTAAATGTATTTTTATTGGATTTATTTCAATTTAAAATACCATAATAGCTGAAATGCTCCAGGATAGAAATAAAGGCTTTGTTCCTCTCTCTCATCCTCTTCCTCAATAAACAGCCTGCTTCATTGTCTGACTGGTGAGTCTCAAGTGCTGCATGATGGATTCACACGGAAACTTTGGACTTTTTACTATCATAATATCATATTGGTTATAACTAGGAATAACTAGGACAACTAAGAAATAAAACATTTTAAAGTGTACCGAAAGTTATTTATTTATTTTTTTAAATATGTTCCACCTCTTTTCTCGTTCTGTAGATCTGTGTGAGTTTTGGTCCTGAAAGCCCACCACTGACTCAAAAACCTCTACTGAAGTGGCAGAAACACCTACCTACAGAATACGTGTATGCACAAACAGAGCCGGACTGACACAAAAAAGCAGCCCTAGGACACAAACCCATCCAGGCTATATGCTATAACAGCCAACACTACTATTGAGTGATTTTTGCTTTACGTGCTTATGTCCCTCATCGCTCTCTTAGGGGTACTTCGCACACTACGACATCGCAAGCCGATGCTGCAATGCCGTGCGCGATAGTCCCCTCCCCCGTCGTAGCTGCGATATCATGGTGATAGCTGCCGTAGCGAACATTATCGCTACGGCAGCTTCACATGCACTCACCTGCCCTGCGACGTCGCTCTGGTGGGCGAACCGCCTCCTTATTAAGGGGGCGGGTCGTGCGGCGTAATAGCGACGTCACACGGCAGGCAGCCAATAGAAGCGGAGGGGCGGAGATGAGCTGGACATAAACATCCCGCCCACCTCCTTCCTTCCTCATTGCAGGCGGGACACAGGTAAGGAGATGTTCCTCGCTCCTGCGGCTTCATACACTGTGATGTGTGCTGCCGAAGGAACGAGGAACAACATCGTACCTGTCGCTGCAGCGAAATTAGAAGTGGAGGAGCGGAGATGAGCGGGCCGTAAACATCCCGCCTACCTCCTTCCTTCTGCATAGCCGGCGTGAGCCACAGGACGCAGGTAGGAGATGTTCCTCGCTCCTGCGGCTTCCCACACAGCGATGTGTGCTGCCGCAGGAACGAGGAACAACATCGTAACATCGGTATTTCCCAATTCATGGAAATGCCGGACCCTACACCGCTGATACAATAACGACGTTTTGCACTCGTTAATCGTATCAAAAAGGATTTACACACTACGATATTGACTGCGACGCCGGATGTGCGTCACTTTTGATTTGACCCCACCGACATCGCAGATGCGATGTCGTAGTGTGCAAAGTGCCCCTTAGGGTATGTGCCACAATCAGGACCCCCTGCAACCGGGATGTTGTGAGTCCTGACCTGCGGGGTCTTGAGTTTCCTCCGCAAATCACAGCTGCTCGTGCCCACAATCCGAGCTTGGGCAGTTGCGGTCTCTCTATTCTGTTCTCCCTGCGGAGGATGCTTGCGACTCCATAGCAAGCAATTAACATGCTGTGGCTTGGAAAGTCACACCGTAGGTCAGTGTCTACTGCGGCCCATACACTATGCTTGTACTGTACATCGCAGCGTTTTGCACACAGATGAAGCATGCTGCTTCCAAAACGCTGTGAAAACTGATCATGGGCACAGACCCTTAAAGGAGTTTTTTGAAGAGCCACATGTGCATGGTGCAGCACTGCGCAGGATGAACTAAAGCTCTATTTCCGTGGTTCTAGGAAAATTGAGTTATACAGTTAGGTCCAGAAATATTTGGACAGTGACACAATTTTCGCGAGTTGGGCTCTGCATGCCACCACATTGGATTTGAAATGAAACCTCTACAACAGAATTCAAGTGCAGATTGTAACGTTTAATTTGAAGGTTTGAACAAAAATATCTGATAGAAATTGTAGGAATTGTACACATTTCTTTACAAACACTCCACATTTTAGGAGGTCAAAAGTAATTGGACAAATAAACCAAACCCAAAAAAAAACATTTTATTTTCAATATTTTGTTGCGAATCCTTTGGAGGCAATCACTGCCTTAAGTCTGGAACCCATGGACATCACCAAACGCTGGGTTTCCTCCTTCTTAATGCTTTGCCAGGCCTTTCCAGCTGCAGCCTTCAGGTCTTGCTTGTTTGTGGGTCTTTCCGTCTTAAGTCTGGATTTGAGCAAGTGAAATGCATGCTCAATTGGGTTAAGATCTGGTGATTGACTTGGCCATTGCAGAATGTTGCACTTTTTTGCACTCATGAACTCCTGGGTAGCTTTGGCTGTATGCTTGGGGTCATTGTCCATCTGTACTATGAAGCGCCGTCCGATCAACTTTGCGGCATTTGGCTGAATCTGGGCTGAAAGTATATCCCGGTACACTTCAGAATTCATCCGGCTACTCTTGTCTGCTGTTATGTCATCAATAAACACAAGTGACCCAGTGCCATTGGAAGCCATGCATGCCCATGCCATCACGTTGCCTCCACCATGTTTTACAGAGGATGTGGTGTGCCTTGGATCATGTGCCATTCCCTTTCTTCTCCAAACTTTTTTCTTCCCATCATTCTGGTACAGGTTGATCTTGGTCTCATCTGTCCATAGAATACTTTTCCAGAACTGAGCTGGCTTCATGAGGTGTTTTTCAGCAAATTTAACTCTGGCCTGTCTATTTTTGAAATTGATGAATGGTTTGCATCTAGATGTTAACCTTTTGTATTTACTTTCATGGAGTATTCTCTTTACTGTTGACTTAGAGACAGATACACCTACTTCACTGAGAGTGTTCTGGACTTCAGTTGATGTTGTGAACGGGTTCTTCTTCACCAAAGAAAGTATGCGGCGATCATCCACCACTGTTGTCATCCGTGGACGCCCAGGCCTTTTTGAGTTCCCAAACTCACCAGTCAATTCCTTTTTTCTCAGAATGTACCCGACTGTTGATTTTGCGACTCCAAGCATGTCTGCTATCTCTCTGATGGATTTTTTCCTTTTTTTCAGCCTCAGGATGTTCTGCTTCACCTCAATTGAGAGTTCCTTAGACCGCATGTTGTCTGGTCACAGCAACAGCTTCCAAATGCAAAACCACACACCTGTAATCAACCCCAGACCTTTTAACTACTTCATTGATTACAGGTTAACGAGGGAGACGCCTTCAGAGTTAATTGCAGCCCTTAGAGTCCCTTGTCCAATTACTTTTGGTCCCTTGAAAAAGAGGAGGCTATGCATTACAGAGCTATGATTCCTAAACCCTTTCTCTGATTTGGATGTAAAAACTCTCATATTGCAGCTGGGAGTGTGCACTTTCAGCCCATATTATATATATAATTGTATTTCTGAACATGTTTTTGTAAACAGCTAAAATAACAAAACGTGTGTCACTGTCCAAATATTTCTGGACCTAACTGTATATAGTCAGAAACACTATAACCTGAAATGTTTGATGAAGCAACTAGTTGGCCATAGTGTGGGTAATGGGTTCTCTGGGAAACTTAGGTTAGATATGGTAAAATTTAGAAAAAGGTTCCTAGGGGTGTGTCCTGCCTACAGTCAGGAATGCTGGTGGAGGGTCAGGGCTGGGGTTGCATGAATGCTTCTGGCTGTGGGGAGGTACAGTTCATTGAGGGAACCATGAATACCAACATGTACTGTGACATACTGAAACAAAGCATGATCCCCCTCCCTTCAGAAACTGAACCACAGGGCAGTATTTCAACATGATAATGAACCCAAACATTCCTCCAAAATGACTTTTGGCTTGCTAAAGATTTTGAGGGTAAAGGTGCTAGACTGGCCAAGCATGTCTTCAGACCTAAGCCCTATTGAGCAGCTGTGAGGCCTCCTCAAACAGAAGGTGGATAAAAGCAAGGTCTCTAACAGTCACCAGCTCTATGATATCATCATGGAAGATGGAAGAAGATCCAGTGGCTCCTGTGAAGCTCTAGTGAACTCCATGCCCAAGAGAGTTACGGTAGTGCTTGAAAATAATGGAGACCACACAATATAATGACACTTTGGGCACAGTTGTTTGTTTCAGATCCTCAGAGAATTCTTTGCCATGAGGAGCCATGTTGAACTCCCAGTTACTAGTATGACAGAGTGTGTGATCGATAACACCAAACGTAACACACCTGCTCCCCATTCACACCTGACACCTTGTAACACTGGTGATTAATAACTGCATCTCTACAGACAACGAGAGGGAGAGAAGGGAAGTGATCAGCTCACTTCTATATACAAATCAATGGGGTGTAGAGAGCTTGCTGGTATGCTAAGAATTAACCCATTTGCTTAAATGTATCTAAGGAGCACTCTTGGTCAGTCACTATAAGCTGAGATGCATGGAAATGAGTCTATACTATAAGAGACTGAATGCAGGTAAAATAGCAAGTTAATTTCAAACTTGCTTATTTTCATGCTATACAAATAAATAAAGCAGTTTAAGAAATGTAAAGTTTCTTTCATATGTAATCACCTAGTAGTTAGTGGTGGGCAAACCCATAGATATCCAAGATCAATGGATCCAACCAGATTTAATTAAAAAAAAACAGCTCGGGTCCAGAATTAATCCCAGATATGCCTTTGGGGACCCGAATTGTGCTATAAAATGGTTTTACAAAAGGCTAGGGGTATTAGAGCAAGCGTGTTATACTTACCAGTCTCCGCACAGCTGTAACACTACTTTCAGAGCAGCTCATAATCCCTCATGCATATACACTAGTATAGGGCCCCCACAGCCTAAAAATTGCAGCTTTCAGCCACCCAGAATTGTCACTTCCATTAGATGCGACATATCTGGCTCATCCCGATTGCCCGGGTGCGGCGGTAATCAGGTTAATATTAGGGGTTAATGACAGCTCACAACTGCCACTAAGCCCTAGATTAGTAATGGGAGGTGTTTATGAGATCCCCCATTACTAATCTGTAAGTGAAAAGAAATAAACACAAACACTAAAAAAATTCTTTATTTGAAATAAAATACAAAACAACACCCTGTTTCACCCCTTTATTAACCCCAAACACCCAGTTCCAACATAATCCACATGCGGTGCCACGACGATTCTGGCTTTGCTACATACATACTGAAGTTGCAACATGTGGGCACAGAACATGTGGCTTCAGGCAGAGACTGACTGAGTCACAGCAGTGGCTTCACTCAGTTTATTTGCAGTCACAGGTGGAGGTTCCCATTGTACCCCACCTTTGACCGCAGGTAAACTGACCTCATTGAACTCAGTGACCTCACTTCAGGTGAAGTCACTGAGTTCACAGACCTCATCTCTTGGCAGAAAACCACGGTTTTATTTTTTCCAAGAGATGCAGATTTGGTGGTGAAATTTATACACCATACTCCTGGCAAAAAAATTGCATAAAACCACATGTGTTATGATGCGGTTTTGATGCAATTTTTTTGCCACAAGATGCAGATTGGGTGCAGTAATATGGTGTATACATTCCAGCACTATATCTGCATCTCTTAGCAAAAAAATGCACAAAAACGACTGATGCTGTTTTGGTGCAGTTTTCTCCTAGGACATGCAATTTTGGTGCAAAAATCTGGTACAGACATTTCAGCATTAAATATTTAAGCTCTTAAAAACACTTACCCATAGACTCTGGAGATAGAAAATAACTCGTACAAACTGTGCTCCACTGGTCTGTGATGTCCCAGGTACTAACCATGCCTGTACAAGGTATGAGATTCCTCCAGATGTCATCGCTCTAGTATTATATGCTGAAGTCTACAATTTCAGTATCTTTGTGTCAATTTTCAGAAGGAGAGGGTGGATGATAACTAAGTGGGCAGAATGGTGCACAGACCACTAGACCACACCAAAGGTGCAGGAAACCCCAATTATTTACATGTGTTATGTCAAATGCTTAAAGTGTTATTCCCATCTCTAAATCCTATCCCAACATGTAGTAGATGTAATAAGAATAATATTAGCAAATACCTCCAATTAGAAATATAGTATAGTTCTGCTGATTAGCTATGTCACTTACCTCATGTGCAGAACATTGCAGCTTAGCTATTTATGGTTAGAACCACTTATATAGTGACAGTAAGTTATTTGATACAGATACCTAAGCTGCAATGCCCTGCACATGAGGTAAGAGACATGTCTGTGTCAAAACTTTACTACATTTATAATTGAAGGTATTTCCTTGTGATGGTGGAATATGGGGGGTTGTGTATCATGTTGTGTAGGTTCGCATTTTAGGCGCGGTTCACTGTCCATTCTGTGTATTCCTTGTGTGTACATTGTATTGTCTGTAGGTAATCACCCCTTGTAGTGTTTCTGTCCCTAAGCCTGGGAGAGGGGAGCCTGAGATCCACCTAAACTCTCTGCTTACCTGAAGAAAGGGTCAGTCATTCTGGGTGAGACTTAGAAGAGAGAAGAAGCAAGATTGATCCTCTGAGAGGGAAGTTGACACCCCAGAGAGACTGTGAGAAACCGCGATTTCCCTTCAGAAGGACTGCTGGAGGAGTGTGACTGATCCCCGGGACATTTATGCCATTGCTGGACTATTTTACTTTCTGTGATGGTGGAATAAAGGATCATTGGATTGTTCACCCATCTCTCACTCTGTTGATTGTGTCATATCAGAGAAGGACCCCGTGACATTCCTAATATTATTATTAAAGGGGTTGTCTACTACTTTTACATTGATGGCCTATCCTTAGGATAGGCCATCAATGTTTTATCGGCTGGGGTCTGACACACTTCACCCCTGCCGATCAGCCACTCTCGGTCCCGGCAGCGGCAGCAGGTGACCGGAAATGCTCAGTTCCGGTGCTTCTCCATCTTCTGATAGTGGTTGCGGCTGATTACTTCACATCTGCCTCCTATTCTAATAAATAGGAGGCGGGATGTGCAGTACCCGACTGTGACCACTATCAGAAGATGGGCAGCTCCGGAACTGAGCATTTCTGGTCACCTGCTGCCACTGCCGGGACCAAGAGCGGCTGATCGGCAGGGGTGCGGCATATCAGACCCCTGCCGATCAGACATTGATGACCTATCCTAATATTATCACAATGATTATCTTGTGTTTGCCCAATTTTTAGAAAGTGTGCGTACAGGAAAAATATTTCAAATATAAGCAAGCTTTACACACTGTGATCTCGCTAGCAAGATCGCAAACGATCGTACCCACCCCCGTTGGTTGTACGACACGGGAAAATCGCTGCCCGTCGCGCAAAACCTCGCTTACCCCCGTCACACGGACTTACCTGTCCTGCGACGTCTCTCTGGCCGGCGAACTGCCTCCTTTCTAAGGGGGTGGGACGTGCGGCGTCATAGCGACGTCACACGGCAGCCGTCCAATAGTAGCGGAGGGGCGGAGATGAGCGGGATGTAAACATCTCTCCCACCTCCTTCCTTCCGCATTGGAAAGAGATGTTTGTCGCTCCTGCGGTGTCACACACAGCGATGTGTGGTGCCGCAGGAACGACAAACAACATCGCTAACATGCAGAGATTGATTTTTTGTTTCAGGACGACCTCTCCGCTGCAAACGATTTTGCCTGTTTCTGCGATCGTTTAAGATCGCTCGAACGTGTCACACACTGCGATATCGTTAATGACGTCGGATGTGCGTCACTAACGACGTGACCCCGACGATAATTCATTAATGATATCGCAGCGTGTAAAGCCCACTATAGAGTAGAATCCTGTACACACTAAAAATTGTACTGGTCTATGGATAGTATTTTTAGTGTGTACGGGATTCTATCCTAAGATTAGGTGATCAATGTCAAAGTAGTGGACAACCCCTTTAATACACCTACCATATATTGGGATAGGATCTTGGAGATGGGAACCCTTTAATTCCCCTTTTCACTCAATGAGACTGTACAGTTGATTTAAACAAAATGAAAAAAAAAATCAAGAATGCTTTGATGAGTACATTTCTCATGTTATCCCCGAATTTGCCATGAGTCAGCTCTTTGTAATATTTAGTAGTCTAAGGCATGACTTTTATTTGGCATAATAGAGAAACCCTTGAGAGGTGCATTTGTAAAACAGCTTTCCCCTATCATTATCCATTAAAGTTTATCTGCACGCCTGGATAATCGGTACACGAGGCTATAATCACTTCTGATCGGAAGCTCATTTTTGATGAGGGTGATCTAGTTGATAATGATTATTTTAACTACAATTGATTTATAAATAGAAAGTAGGATTACATTTCAGAAAATGAATACATAGGTTTACAAAAACAGTTGCAAAAGAATTAAAAGAGTTTTTGTGACTTGGGTGGTGGCACCTTAAGACATTTTAATTTTTGGTGGCTTTATTAGGGCAAGTGTTGTCAACACACTTTGTTCCTTCCACTTTAAAGTCCTTTTAATAGATCTCCCGAAAAATTATGTTATTTGTATTAAGCCGCATAAATTGTAATTTAAGTAAAAAGCCTTGAAAATTTTATCAAAAGCATTCAAATGAGTCTCTCCCCAGGTCAGTTAATGAGTTGTCACGAGTTGGCCTCTTTGCTGTAGTGCACCTCCTGCAGACTAAGACAGTTAACCATGTTTTTCATCAAAGAATTGCTCATTAGTAGAGCTTTCAGAAACTGATTTGATTATAGTTTCACTTGATAAAGTGAAATATTTTCAGCTCATTAGGATGATTATGATTCAAGGTCATCGTTTGAAGCTAGTCCTGTCAATATAAGATAAATGGGTCCTCGTCTTTTTCCTTTCCTTACGTTTTGTCCTTTTTAAACTCTACTGTGTTAAAAAAAAAGAAAAAAAAAAGTTCCATACCCATAATTAATTTTTTCATTCCTCCGCTACAAAGCTGAAAAATAATAAAAGAACAAAAGGTTCTGGCTACCAAAAAGTCATTGAAGAACTATTAAGAGATTGGAGGAGGCTAACTTGTGGAATAGGAATCAGAAGAAATCCTTGAAAAGTTTCAGCCTTTGAAATCCGGCTATTTTCTCCTTGACCTTTGCAAAGTTTCTCCGTGAGCTTTCGTACAAATCATTTACATGAGTCTTTTCATGAAAAGTGCAACTTTATATGATGAAACCCCCAAGAAGTGGAACCTACCCGTTCAGTGGCATTGAGCAAACACCGCCGGTCGGGACCCATTAGATACCTCTTATCTTTTATTTCATGACGCACGGCTAATTCAAGGTGTGAAGATTGGTCAAAAATAATTTTTTTTGACTGGCCTCTGAAGTTTACTTTTAAACATATATAAAAAGTGACTTTTGAATTATAGGGAAGTAAAAATATGCCTGGAAACATACGGCTCAATTACCGGAATTACCTCGTATAGTCAAGTCCGATATGAATGCCTAAATTACAAAGGACTCAAAAGGAATTTGTCAAGTGTTTTAAAAGGCTAATTTGGTTAATGTGCTGAAATAAATTCTGAATCCTAAATGCTACAAAGATATAATCCATTTGTGTGGCTATATAGGGGAACCTTCGAGTTTTGCAGACCCTTTGTTGAAAGTTTAGAATGGAGGTACAGTATATTGGACCTTCAAAAATGTCCCCCCAATTTATTGTTTTGGTCTAATTTTGAATCATTCTATCAACAAAAAAAGTTTAACCTGCTTCTTTTTGGATGATATTTTATGGAAGGATTGATATGGTGTAGTATAGCAGCACATATTGACTACAGATACATGTGCTTTCATACATGTCAACTATGTCTCACGCTTGCCGGGTGTAGCAAAGGTGGCAAGGTGCGTTTAGACCCACATGCGTCTGAAGCACAACAAAAAAAACACGAGAAAAGAAGGGGTCACCGGGGACACAAACGAAAACGGGAGGCGCTGGAACTAGTGAGAAGGTAGATGGATACCGCCTAACCTCACCTGAGCTGTCACTCTTCTCCTCACCAGTCCCCATACAGTCTCTGTAACTGTTTCCGAACAGGAACCTGAGATCCTTGGAGGACTCTATATTAACCCTGACTAGGGAGGGGCAGGTGGGGTTCACTAGACCTCATCACTGCACTAGTAACACACCAGCAAAGTAAAGACAAATGGGGAAAAACAACCAAAAGTATATAGCCTGAGCACAGGAAACTTCAATTGTAGAACCTTTCTCCAAGGTGGCCAGAGACCAAAAGACTTTGTATCTTCAGCAGGGATTGCTGGGATACAGCACTATTTAACCCTCAAGAGCGTGACTACAAAGTAAGTGCAGCTGAAAACACTCAGCAAGGAGCTACTTGGAAGGTTGCAAGAGAAAAACTGACACTTAACCACTTCAGTGCCAAACGAAATGAAACCCATTTAAATGTAGAGATCCAGATGAGAGGCTCCAGTCCAAAGGCTGTCACTGGTCTCAATATGCAAAGAAAAGATTGTGACACTATGTAATGCTCAGACTGACTTGTCTTCAAATGCCTGGGATAGGTGAGTAGCTACTCATGCAAACTTTCATGCCAGTCATATTGAATTTCACCCACTTTAAAAAAAAATGTAATATGCATCCAGCTTTTCTTTTTTTTAAGTGCTTTAAATCCAAGTCCCCCACTCCCAGTCTTATACTCATCCTCCAACGTTTTCACCCTTTGGTTACACGGCGCGATCTTGTGATTGTAACTTCCCACTGGCCAGAAGTAAGAAAGCCTCAAGCTCTTAATACAAATCAGTTTATGAGAGCCAGAACAAGGCTCTCATAGACTTATATTTAGTTGTGACCTCCAGTGCATTCCATTAAACACTGGAGCTGCTGTCAGGTCACAAATCTCTGGAGACCAACCGGAGTGGTGGTGATAGCAGATGACGCCACCAAAGAGTACAAGACAGGGGTCAGAGGACTTAGATTTAAAGCAGCACTCCAGCTGTGAAATAAAAAAAGAAATTGCCGGAGTGGTGCTTTAAGAAATACAGTAGTTACACTAAATATTTGTCATCTTGAAAGCATTACACAATATTGTGCATGTTTATTAAAGGGGTTCTCTAGGACTTAAAGTGTACCCAATGTTTTAATTTCATAAATCAGTAGTATACATAAATATAAACAACTTTGTCATATATCTTTATCAGTAAATCTGCTTCCTTCTGGTCTCAGACTGATAATTTATTCTCAATATTCTCAATTCTTCGGTAAAATTTGTATTCAGAGAAGTCAGATTGTTACATTACTGAGATAGGAAACAACAATTATTTACTAATAAGATACTATGTAGGACGTGGGGAGGAGCTCTGTCTACCAGCTCCTTCCTCCTCCTCTTCTTTACATAGAATCTTATCAGTAATAACTACCATCTCCTACATTGGTCATGTAACAATCTGTCTTCTCTGAATACAAATTTTATCTAAGAATTGAGAATATTGAAAATGAATGATCAGTTCTGGAGGAAAAAGAATGAGATTGTAACTTGTCCGCCTGCTGTCATTTTATGGCCTCATCTGGTGACGTAGACTCTCTAAGCACTAAGTCAAGATGAGTAACATGGACTGGAAGCAATGATATATATGTCACGCGGAGTGACAAAAATGGGGAGCGTCTGGAAGGGGGACCCTACGCTTACCCTTAAGCGTACCCTAGACTTTCCCACAACCCAGGGGTATGCTTGATGGTAGCAAAGCCTGGGCCCCCAACGTCACCCTTTCTCCTGTCCTTGTCCCTGATGATAAGACCCCCATCCACAACCCACCACCCAGGGGAAGGGCAAGGACAGAAGTAGAAAACCCCACGGACAAAACTGACAGACACGGGTACAAACAAAACTCACTCACACCTAATACCAACAATATGGGACAACAAAAGGTGTACAGGAGGGAGAGGAAGATATAGAAAGGAGAAATGAACAAGACAAGCTACCTTCACAAACAACAATGTAGTAGATGGCAACAGCAACTGTAGGAAGAAAAAGCAGAAGAAACGAATTCCTGGACACAGTATTGATAGGGTAGAAGGACAAAAGCAGAAATGTGAATGTATAGTTAAAATATAACAGCCCTTACAAGAACGGTCCACATCTATCACCTAGCTGCCGTCCTAACACTCCCCTTATGCCTACCAACGCGTTTCGTCACCATACATGACTCTTCAGGGGATTTGCATAGGTTAAATAATATAGGGGAACGCTGGTGATTTGCCGCCAGTTGCTGTAGTTGGGAGTTGTAGGGCGAGCTAGCCGGCATATATATAGTGCCCTCCCCTCCGCCTATGTGACAGGAAGGCTGTGACAGACAGTCGATCATCTGACTGGGTGAGATCCTTCCTTGTTTTTGCTAATTATGCACATGTTTATGTAGGTACATCGTGTTTATACATATGACAATATGAATTTTTATGCTGTCATTTTGACTAAATGAGGTCTTCCTCTTCCCCCGATTTTCTATACATGTGCAATAGTTCAGGACCACTGTCCTTGATCTATGTATGTGGATCATATACTTGATGATGAGCCACATTATTTTAGGTTAGCAATTGCTTTATTGTCTGAGCTCCCTAGTCTATAGGGTCCAACCACTCTGTGTGTTTGTTGGGTCTCATTTGCTTTGGGCGACATTATATGTTTCCACAAGGTCAATCCGGTGGTAATCCTTGTTTTTTGTTCAGGTACCTTTTCTAGGTTTTTATTAAGTATATTTATTAAAAGTTATATTTTAACTATACATTCACATTTTTGCTTTTGTCCAACAGCAGCAGCAGCAGCAGCAGCAGACAGCACCTCCTCACAGCTCCAGGCCTAGCTCCAGACTGAACTGAATAACCAGCACCCTCTGCAGGAAGCAGAGGGTTTTTATCCAGGCCGGAAGTGGTCATCAGAGAAATCACCTGGGCAGAGTTAATGAGCTTGATTCTAGCAAGAAAAACAGACATTAACTTTGCGACTGCCAAGGGAAAAAAAACATAAGTTTAATGTGTAAGTCCTTAGATGATAAAAGAGACCCTGAGCCTGTCACTAACCTCAACAAGAGGCAACCGTGACAATATAGCAGAGCCAGATTTGCTGAACATCACATAGATAAGGACCAGTACAGTTGGATATCCAGAATTGCAGGTGGATAAGAGAAGCAAGAAGCCCTAGATACACAAAATGTGCGGACTGCACTGGGAAAAGCTGAGTATATGCTAGAGCAGGGTTCCCCAACTCCAGTCCTCAAGGCCCACCAATAGTGCATGTTTTCAGGATTTCCTTAGCATTGCACTGCTGTTGGAACCAGCACCTGGGCAGGTAATTACATTAACACCTGTGCAATACTAAGGAAATCCCAAAAACCTGCACTGTTGGTGGGCCTTGAGGACTGGAGTTGGGGACCTCTGTGCTAGAGCACCAGGATAGCTAAGACAAATTTAATATTAGGTGTTGAAAGTGTGAAAATCTATAGATATAAAAGTGATGAGCTCATTACCAGGTAAATTGTTGCATCAGAGTTGACGGTGTGTACAATACAGAAGCAAACTATGATGACGGGAGGAGCTAGAAGCAGAGGGAGGAGATACAAGCACAGGGAGGAGCTACAGACAAAGGGAAGAGCTAGAGGCAGAGCTCCACCCCTCCTTCCTCTTGTGTCTGCATAGAATCTCATCAGAACCAACTGCCATCTCCGATATCAGTAATGGGAAAGTCTTCACTGAATACATGTTGTACCTCAGAATTGAGAATTTTGATAATGACTGATCAATTTTGGTAGAGAAAGAAGCAAATTTGTTTGAAAAGATATTCTACAAAGTTACCTATTTCATCTGTACTATGAATTTATGGAATAAAAATTAAAATGACGGTTATGCTTTAAATCTATAGCTCACTTGAGTAAGGTGCCCCAAATGTATTAAGAAATTCATGCCTTTAAATAATTATAGAAAAGCTAAAATATTTAAACATGAAATATATGAATTTTGGCACTTAATTACTGCTATTGGAAAAATGTAGATACTTGGTATAATAAATTGGCCAAATTGTGTAGGCCCGACAGCCAACGACAAGGCGTACCTCGGGCACATAAGATCCAGCTAAATGAAAATGACCTGTCTGAAAGGTAGAGTGCTCAGTCAGAAAGGAAGGGAACACACACATATATATATATATATATACATATATATATATATATATATATGTATATATATATATATATATATATATATTTATTTATATATATATATATATATATATATATATATATACAACCTGCCCATTACTTGTAGGTTTTTAACCCGGATAGAGGCGTATTAGGATAGGGTCCCAGCAAAGAGAGGCATGCCTTGTCGTTGGCTGTCGGGCTTACACAAATTGGCCGATTTGTAAACCAAGTATATCATTTTTTCCAATAGCGGTAATGCAGTGGCAAAATTCCTATATTTCAGTTTTACATATTTTAGCTTTTCAGAGTGCTCCATATTTTTGTAGCATTGTTAAATTTTCAGCATGCACTTGTTCACACCTAGTGGATGTGCTGCTCAGTCTTTTTATATTATTATTTAAATAAATTTAGTGCATCTTTTTTGTTGTCCATGCTCCAGAAATTGAAAGCTATATCAGCCAAGAGCTGGCATATATTTCATCTACAAAGTATGCCAATTTTTACAGGTCACCCATGCCACTCCTTCTAAGCTCTACACACTTTTTCAAAAAGCAAAATAAGTTGGATTCTATTGTACAATTATGGTGTGGGTCAAAATCTGCTACTTTTTACTCCAGAAAACTGAAAAGAGGCAATTATATATTCCTCCCAATAAATCTGACCTATTGGTCCATATTTATCAAAGTATTTGTGACATTTTAAGCTGTAAACTGCACCAGAAAATTGTGAAAAACATCATCACATACACTTTATTTTGCAAAACAATTTTATTTTTTATTCCATAAGTGGCACAAAAGTTGAAGTGAAAAAGTAAGCATAATACCTCACTGTCCTATTCCCCTCCCTAGCAGTGATGCCAGCACACTTACCCTCCCAGCCACTCAGCAGTGGTTGCCCCTTCCTCAGTTCCTGCTGCTGACTCCCAGGGCCTGCCAATGCCGCACAGGTCTCCTGGGAGTATTCTTAGGGTATGCACATGTAAGCACCATTTTTTAATGGCCAGTACACCCTAACCCAGAAGTGCCTCTCAGCCTATGGCTGAAAGGCATCAGTTTTTAACGGCACCTTCCCCTTAAGGGAGGTGCCTGGCAATGTAGTCTCTACATTGCTAGTTCTGAGGTCCCTAAGTGCTGCTGCACTTTAGTGCTGTGTTCCACATTACTGTACCGTTCTATGTTTCAGTACCTGACATATCCACTGCTGCTGCATCATACTATGTTGGTTAAGTCTGCTAAACCAGCCGCTGCTGCATTGTAACTTGTTGGCCATGTTTGCTTTACCAGCCGCTGCTGTATCGTACCCTTTCAGCCAAGTCTGCTATACTGGCCACTGCTGCATAGTACCCTATCAGTCAAGCCTGCTGAACTGCATACTGTTGCATCATTCCATATCACAGAATAAAGGAAAGAAAAAAAGAAGAGAACAACGGGGCGCCAAATCTAAGTGTAGATGTATGGAAACACAGATTGTATGATCATACGAATTTTACACTCACCGTGCAGATTTCTTCTGTTTTCGCTAGTATGATCCGTGTAGTGGATCAACTCTCTTATTAATCCTCCAGTATGCAGCACGAATCCTCGGGAAAAACAATGGGAGTCCTGAACGGGTGCTCCCACGTGGGTAATGGAGTAAAGACAAAATCCCTTTCGGCGCTTCCGGAGGATAAATGGATTATCAGTGCAAGTTTGCAACAACTTCAAGAACAAGAGTTTATTAAGGGTTCAATAAAAAACGGACAATTACGGACAACGCGTTTCAGCTAACAAAAGCCTTCATCAGGTGTAGTTTACATTGCTGGTATTAAGAAAATCTAATTTATAGACTGATCTGTCTATGTGTATGATGTAGGCGGGTATGAGGAACATGGGTGTGTACTTCCAATTAGATTAGCACTCAACCTCGAAGAGGTAAATGGTGGTTCTTGTGCTGAAATCCTTATATGGATCATGTGTAAGGGCAAGCAAATATTGCTGCTATGCATGAATGATACAATTTATGAATGAAAAAGAATAAAAATTCTAATTGTTAATAAGGAAAATTTTGGTGTTTAAAATATGCGGTGATATAAAACACATAATAAATTATTCAGATTAAAAACACAATTTTTTTTTTTTTTCTTTCTCCTTTCTCTCTTTCCTTCATCTCTTCCTTCCCTTCTCTTTCCTCTCTCTCCCTTTCCCCTTTTGCTCCCTCCCTTTCCTTCCTTTTTCCTTTAGAGAATAGTTTAAAATTCATGCACTTATATAAAAATCACTTCCAGATATATTGCATTTATAAATAAGAGACAAAGAGAAAAAAAACAACATAGTCTCTCCAGACACCTGTTAATCAAACATCAAAAAAATTTTGATATAAAAGTGACCCCTGTAGAAAGAATTGCAGAGGACGATAGTGACAGTTTTAAAAAATTAAATAGGAAGGAGTCCTATTGGATTTTTAAGCTGAAAACCTTATACCCAGATGGTTTGAACGATGTGATAGAGAATGTCTAAATGTATATGTATTTTTTTTTTTTTTTTTTTTTCTCTTTGTCTCTTATTTATAAATGCAATATATCTGGAAGTGATTTTTATATAAGTGCATGAATTTTAAACTATTCTCTAAAGGAAAAAGGAAGGAAAGGGAGAGAGCAAAAGGGGAAAGGGAGAGAGAGGAAAGAGAAGGGAAGGAAGAGATGAAGGAAAGAGAGAAAGGAGAAAGAAGAAAAAAAAAAAAAAAAAAAATTGTGTTTTTAATCTGAATAATTTATTATGTGTTTTATATCACCGCATATTTTAAACACCAAAATTTTCCTTATTAACAATTAGAATTTTTATTCTTTTTCATTCATAAATTGTATCATTCATGCATAGCAGCAATATTTGCTTGCCCTTACACATGATCCATATAAGGATTTCAGCACAAGAACCACCATTTACCTCTTCGAGGTTGAGTGCTAATCTAATTGGAAGTACACACCCATGTTCCTCATACCCGCCTACATCATACACATAGACAGATCAGTCTATAAATTAGATTTTCTTAATACCAGCAATGTAAACTACACCTGATGAAGGCTTTTGTTAGCTGAAACGCGTTGTCCGTAATTGTCCGTTTTTTATTGAACCCTTAATAAACTCTTGTTCTTGAAGTTGTTGCAAACTTGCACTGATAATCCATTTATCCTCCGGAAGCGCCGAAAGGGATTTTGTCTTTACTCCATCATTCCATATCAGCCAAGCCTGCCAGGTTAGCCATTCCGGATGCACCTACTATATCAGTGAATGTCCATGTCCATGCCCCTGGGGCCAGCTGTCGCAACTCCAGTCTTCCTGAGTGGCACCTGGTTACTACCTGCAGTGCTAAACCCTTACCTTTAGGGGTACTTTGCACACTACGACATCACAGCTGCGATGTCGGTGGGGTCAAATCACATCCGGCGTCGCTGTCGATATAGTAGTGTGTAAAGTGTTTTTGATACGATTAACGACCGCAAAAGCGTCGTAATCGTATCATCGGTGTAGTGTCCAACATTTTCAAAATTGCGCAGCAGCGACGGTACGATGTTGTTCCTCGTTCCTGCGGCAGCACACATCGCTGTGTGAGAAGCCGCAGGAGCGAGGAACATCTACCTGCGTCACTGCGGCTCACGCTGGCTATGCGGAAGGACGGAGGTGGGCGGGATATTTACGTCCCGCTCATCTCCACCCCTCCGCTTCTATTGTCGCAAGACTCGCCCCCTTAGGAAGAGCCGGCCAGAGCGACGTCGCAGGGCAGGTGAGTGCATGTGAAGCTGCCGTAGCGATAATGTTCGCTACGGCAGCAATCACAAGATATCGCACCTGCGACGGGGGCGGGGACTATCGCGCTTGGCATCGCAAGCATTGGCTTGCGATGTTGTAGTGTGCAAAGTAGTGTGCAAAGTACCCCTTAGAGGCTCTGGTGAAAGCCTGGTGAGAAACCATAGTTAAGCCCCTCAGGTATTCTGTGTGTTGTAGCCCAGTAAGTTCACGCCCCACTCACACCCGTGAGCACTACAATAAAAGTGATTACAAATGAGTGAGTACGGCATCCATTTTTAGACATTTTTATTATATTGTAAGCCAGAAAATAACATTCTTTCAGTAAATCTACTTAGTTTTCTGACTTTTAGGTTGTCCCATATGCGACAAATTTGTTAAATGGTGAATATCGCTTAAAGGGATTGTACATTGCTATTATTATGCTCTGTTACCACAATTATTGATCACTGAAGGCCGAAAGCCTTTTGTATTCCTCCAGAGTAGAAAAGAGAAGGAAGATACAGAAAGGAGATCACAGAATTATCTTCGGTCCAGAAGATTTTTAATTTTTTTTTTTCAGCAAACTGGATCTGATAAAAATGTCAGCAACATCTGAACATAAAAGGGATGTAAAGATGACCTACAGTGTAAATCAAAATTCACCTTAAATAAGGACTATAATATCAAGGTGTGTGGTAGCGACCCAGAAAAAGTCAATATAAACTGTAGATCAAATAGAGTCATTGATCTACCAAGGTGAACACAAAGAATGATTTTATTTATGAAATAACCATAAACATAATAACTCCACAACATATCAAGTAAAAGGTATAGTGCTGATGAGGAATAACAAGAGGGGAACACCCAAAAACAGATAGAATTAATGGGAGGTGGGTGTAAAGCGCCCGTGCATAGTAGCAGCCAGAATAGAAATTTTGCAAAAAGGGGAACGCAAGCCCAGCAATAAAGTGCATATGCATAGTAACAGTTAGACATTAAAAGTTATCAAATGCAAGGTTGGGGATGCTCACCCAAAGTAAAGTGCACATACATAATACTATCCTGTATACTCAGCTCCATGTAAAATGACACTCACCCATAATACCTCCTCGTCGGTAAGGGGATAAACCTCCAGGACCCCGACGCGCATTTTGCGTACACTTATTAAAAATGGGTTACATAGTTACTTAGGTTGAAAAAAGACCTAGGTCCATCTAGTTCAACCTTCCTCCACCAGTTCTACATTTAGTCACTAAGTCATTTATAACCAACAATGTTTTGTGTACTGAGGAAATCATCCAGCCCTTTTTTAAAAGCTGTTATAGTATCTGCCATTACTACCTCTTGTGGTAGGGCATTCCACAGTCTGACTGCTCTAACTGTAAAGAACCCTTTCCTATTTAGCTGTTGGAATCGCTTTTCTTCCACTCGCAGTGAGTGCCCCCTGGTCCTTAGTACTGTCTTTGGAAGAAATAAGTCATGTGCCAGTCCTTTATATTGACCACACATGTATTTATACATATAAATGAGATCTCCTCTGAGACGTCTTTTTTCTAAGCTAAACATATCTAACTTTTTCAACCTGTCATCATATGGGAGGCCTTCCATTCCTTGTAGTAGTCTAGTTGCCGCCTTTGAACTGACTCTAACTTCTGAATGTCCTTTTTAAAATGTGGAGCCCAAAACTGGATCCCGTATTCCAGATGTGGCCTTACAAGTGATTTATAGAGGGGTAACAATACGTTGGGATCACGGGATCTAATCTCTCTTTTTATACACCCTAAAATCTTGTTTGCTTTAGCAGCTGCTGCTTGACATTGAGTGCTGCTGCTCAGCTTATTTGTAATGAGAATTGTCCAGTAATGATCACTTAGAAATGTCTGAAAGTCAGCGTACTGAGCACTTTATATTGCCCTACTGAGTACCAATATATATCTATCCAAAGCCAAAACGTGGCAAAACATTTTTCCTATGTTGTTTTTTTTGTGGTAATACTTTTATTTATTTATTTGTTATTTATTTTGCTTTTGTTTTGAAATTTTAGTTATAAACGCTTTATACTCAGTAAGAACCTGTAATTAGAGAGCGCAACAATTATACTTTATTGTGCCCATTTTATTTTTTATCCTTTTTTAAAAGTTAAAAAGTATTTTATTTACATTTTAGAACAGGGCTCCATACTGCGATGTTAAGACAGTACTATGCAAATTGTGCTCAGCTGTAAAGCACGTTTCCTGCCTAAATGGCAAATGATGACTTGAAAACGAGTATTTGAATATTTCTGAAAAGTCACAAATTGCTGTTCGGCTCCTACAGAATATTGTGCTAACATTTGGCAAAACCATCAGGGGGGATTTTTATGTGTGAAGTAAAAAGATGAATTGTCCATGAAGAAAGGACCCTACAGCCCACATGATCTTCTCACCACATGTTATTTGTCTGCTATTTGACTGCAATTCGGATTTTTGGAAAAAGAAAAAAAATGTTTTGAGTTTTTATTTATTTATCATCATTATTTTTTTTTTTTTTTAGCAAGAAAACCTTGGAGGATTAGTTAGACTCCGAAACACTGAGAGTATTTGATCTTGGTCAGGTCATGCCCTGCTTTCCATTTATGTTTGGACAGCAAATAAACAAAGATATATGTTATTTACAGACGATGAATTTTAAAAGATGACCAAGGTACAAAATTATACATTAGTACTCAGCCGCATTAATCCATTCCCCCATTGTGAGGAGACGAAGCCACAAATTAAAGAAGAGGGCCACAACAGGGCATAGAGAAAGTAGTCACTCCATATCCTATTTCGCAAATGTTCCACAGTCACATAAAAAAGCAAAACTATTATAAATGGTGTAGTTAGAGTATTTACATTGGGGTCCACAAGCCTCAGGTCACAAAAAAAACAGCAAACAAAATAAACTAGCTCACTGTGGGCTTAAAAACAATCTGCTCACCCACCGATCCACCGGTTCTCCTCTATACAGGATCCCCTGGTGTTCCTCCATACAACATACCTTAGTGCTCCTCCATACAGGATCCCCCGATGCTTCTCTGTACAAGATACCCTGGTGCTCCTCCATTTCGGATCCCCGTGGCTCCTCTGTACAGGATCCCACGATACTCTTACGTAAAGGATACCCCACTTCTCCTCCGTACAGGATCCCTCTATGCTCCTCCAGACAGGATGCCCAGTACTTTTCCCTACAGGATACCCCAGTGTTTTTCCCTACAGGATATTCCAGTTCTCCCCAGTACAGAATACCCCAATGCTCCTCCATGCAGGAGATCGCAGTACTACTCCATACTGGATACCCTGGTGCTTCTCTGTACAGGATCGCTTGGTGCTCCTCCATACAAAATCCCCCTCTGCTCCTCCATACAGGATCCCTCGGTGCTCCTTTGTACAGGATAACCTGGTGCTCCTCCGTACATGATCTCCTGATGCTCCTCCATTTAGAATAATCTGCTGCTCCTCCATACAGGATCTCACTCTGCACCTCTGTACAGGATCCCCTTGTGCTTTTCCCAATAGGATACCTTGGTGTTCTCCAATACAGGATACCCCGGTGCACCTCAGTACTGGATCCCTCAATGGTCCTCCGTACAGGATACCTGGTGCTCTTCCATACAGGATGCCCCTGTGCTCCTCTGTACAGGATCCCCTGTGCTTTTCCCTACAAAATACCCTGGTATTCTTCCATACAGGATACGCCAGTGCTCCTCCATACAGGATACCCCAGTGTTTTTCCGTACAGGATACCCCAGGGCTCCTCCATACAAGATACCCTAGTTCTCCCCCGTACGGGATACCTTGATGCTTCTCTGTACAGGATGCTCCAGTGCTCCTCCGTACAGGATACCCTAGTGCTCCCCTGTACAGGATGTCCTGGTGACCCTCCATGCAGGATCCCTCGGTTCTCCTCCGTACAGGATACCCCTGTGCTCCTTTTTACAGGTTACCCTGGGGCTCCTCCATGCAGGATCCATCAGTGCTCCTCCATACAAAATCCCCCGGTGCTCTTCTGTACAGCTACCTGAATCCAGAGTCAGTGTCCTTGATTTTTTTGTTTTTAGTATGTTTTATATTATTTTTTTATTTAATAATTATTTATTTTCAAAAATGTTTTATAAACACAAATACATTGTTTCAGTTACTGTTCAGTGGTAATTGCAGCAAGATAAAGGAACATCAAACCACTAAACATAGAACTTGGTAGAATAGATAAGTATGTTTTTTTTTATTATTTAGAGCACCATGAACCAATTTTTAAGTAAAAAAGGAAAAAAAGGGGGAACAACCTTTTTCTGTAGTTATTGTAGAAAATATAAAAGATTGTAAAAATATACAACAGTTATTTCTTCTAAATATTTGTCAAAGTGATGCACTCAAAAAAGCAGAAATAAAAATCATCGCTTTGGGAAGTAGTTAAAGAAACAAAAATTATTGACTCAACAATTGGATGTGGGAAAGGTAGGGGGTACTCGTCATGAGTTGTGCAAAGTGGCCGTGTTTCCCTAAGTCCTAAGGTAACAGATGCCAACTGTGCTTGAGGAGCTAAATTACATATTTGAAGGGATGCCAGCACTCTCGATGTAGAGTACTGTGCTCGAGGAAAGAACCAGGTCCTCTGTTTGTAGAAAGAAGACTTCAGCACCAATAAGACAATGAAATTGAGCTGCTGCAATGTGAAGAATTTATTCCAGACCGGAACCACAAAAAAATCCAACAATCCGAAGTTTTGACCTCGGCAAGGTCTTTTTCAAGGATATCTATGTGGAAGGTGCCACAGGTGTTAATAATACTCATATAACAGGAGGCGTCAAGTGGGGGCGGCAGCGCGGTGGCACTCTGTGACTCACACTATTATGAAATTTCAGCGTATAGTGTGTGTGAACAGCGCATTCAGGTCACTGCTGCTGGGATAATGGCGATAGCCATTTTTTTTGTTTCCTTGTCTTCCTTCCCTAAGCGGGCGCGTGTAGTGGGGCGGGCCAGCATGTCAGCCAATCCCAGACACACACACAACTAAGTGGACTTTTAGCCAGAGAAGCAACGGCATGTGTGATAGGATGTCCATGTCACATGTCCCTGCATTATAAAAACGGGTATCTGCCTGTCCGGATGCCATTATCTCTTCTGCATCTGGGTGTCAGTCACCGCTGGCGTAGTTCCTGTCTCCGATACTGCTGTGTACGCTCTACACACAGCGCTATACAGAATAGGGATAGAAGTTTCTATTAGCCCTTGTAAGGGCTAAAAACAGCAGGCTCAGAGCCATAGGTGACAGTCAGGTCCGTGGAAACAGATTTTAACAGCTACAGATAACAGCGTCTGTGTAGCTAAGGTCAGGGACTTCCTCGCTGCATTTTCCCATTAGGAGGGATAGAAAGTGAGGCTTCCTTTCCTGTACACTGACCCACAACCCTGCCACTGTACCCTCCTGCCCTTTGCACACTCAAGCTCATTGTTACTAAGCCATTATACTAGCAAACACTGAGGAAACTTAGTGGCATCCTAAAAGTGGCTGTTGGACTTCCATTAGTGTCCCACTAGTGCAAAGCTATTTGCAGCACCTCTGCATTGCACACTCAAGCTCATTGTTACTAAGCTATTATACTAGCAAACACTGAGTAAACTTAGTGGCATCCTAAACGTGGCTGTTGGATTTCCATTAGTGTCCCACTAGTGCAAATCTATTTGCAGCACCTCTGCATTGCACACTCAAACTCATTGTTACTAAGCCCTTATACTAGCAAACTATGCTGCCAGTTTAAGGGCCATAGTTGCATTGTCAGGGATAGTTATTGTTGTTTATTCTGCTGTTAATAAAGCTAGACCACCGCTGAAATCTACACCACCTCTCAATTTTTACAACCACATTTTAGGTGCACAATCTTGTCGCAATCAAAATGAGTGGCAAAATGACAGATGCTGGTGGAAAGGGGAAGAGGCGTGTTGGAAAAGGAAAAAAAGGGTTTGTCCGTGGGGAAGGTGGCAAAGCTCCATTAACATCTGCTGAACATAGACCATCTTCCAGCAAAAGTAAGATGTCTACTACTTACCGTGGACAATCCGATGTGCTCCCTTTTTTACGGACACAAACAACTGGAACAAAGGTAGATGATGGCCAAAAAAAGAAAATGCTTGAATGGATCTCAAGTTGTCCAACAAGTGCCCTCTCCGCCACCTCAACTACCACATCCAAAAAACACCAGTCCTCTGAGTTGTCATCCCAATCACACTTGCTTTCTCCCAGCTCTGAAGTCTCCATCCGCCCTGCACAGTATGGTGGAACTGAGATGGCTGAGTCTGCAGAGCTATTCAGTCACACTATAGCCTGGGAATCAGAGTTCTGCTCCCAAGCTACAGTGAGTACAGACCAGGAAATGGTCTGCAGTGATGCCCAGAACCTTTGTGACTCTGATTCAGGTCGTGAGGACCAAGTTTCTGAGCATAATGTTGACCTTTATTCACAAACTGTAACACCTGTTGTTATAGACAATGAGGAACATACTGATGACGATGAGACACAGATACCAGATTGGGATGACAACTTAAATATTGGTTCACCTCAAGAAGAAGCTTGGTCTGAGGGTGAGGGGAGTGCAAACACAACGCTTGATGAGGAAGTTCTAGATCCCACCTACTGTCAACCCACAGTCAGGCGCTCGAGGAGGTCAACAGAGGCGGTGGAGGAGGATGCTACTGACGACGAAGTTACCTTGCGCCTTCCTGGACAAAGGAGTAGTACTGGTAGCACATCTACAACTGCATCCTCAGCCACCACTCTGCCTCTGAGCACTAGTCGGGGGGGCTCAGAAGGTCGCATGCCCTCTAAGCCTTGCCTAGCCTGGATCTTTTTTGACATAGCAAAAGATCGCCCAAATTATGTGATCTGTAAATTTGTCGTGATTCTGTTAGTAGAGGGCAAAACCTCAGGAGTTTGACAACTTCTTCCATGAATCGTCACATGAATAAATATCATATGTCCCAGTGGGAAGCTTACCATGCTGCAATGCGGTCTAGCGGAGCGAACCATCCACCGCCTGCCACTTCAAGTGCATCCGCGCGCTCTTCATCTTCTAGGACTGTGGGGAGTGGGGACAGCTGTCACACCTGGTTTTCCACTCATAACTTCCACCACTGTAACCGCAACAGGCAGTTTGCTTGGTAGGTCGTCATTTGGTTTGGAAGGGGAAACAAGTGCGTGTGTACAGCTCTCTCAGACATCGATAGCATCAACATTGGAAGAAGGCAACATCATGTCTACGCCTGCACTTTCCTCACAAATCTGCATTTTTTCAGGGACACCCTACTCACCACCGTCTACACCCAGCAGCCAGATCTCTGTCCCTCAGATGTGGACAAATAAAAGGCCATTTCCTGCGACCCATGACAAAGCTAAGAGCTTGACTTTATCCCTCTGTAAGCTCTTGGCTACCGAAATGCTGCCTTTCCGCCTGGTGGACACACAGGATTTTAGAGACCTTATGTCTGTCACTGTGCCCCAGTACCAGATGCCCAGTCGCCACTACTTCTCTAAGAAAGGTGTGCCTGCGCTACACCAGCATGTCGCACACAACATCACCGCTTCCTTGAGAAACTCTGTGTGTGAACGGGTGCATTTCACCACCGTTACTTGGACCAGTAAGCATGGACAGGGACGTTACATGTCGCTGACTGGGCACTGGGTAACTATGGTGATAGATGGTGAAGGGTCTGCTGCACAAGTCTTGCCGTCCCCACGACTTGTGTGTCAATCCTCTGTCTGCCCAAGTTCCGCCACTGCTTCTGCCTCCTCCACCTTGTTTGGGTCCTCCACCTCCGCCCCAAGCCTGCCTGGTTAGGCCACCAGCGTTCTAACTGCGCAGAAGGAATCACACACCCCTCATTACTATGCTGGCAGCAGAGCGCAACGGCATCAGGCGGTCTTTAGCTTGAAATGTCTTGGAAATAAGAGTCACACAGCAGCTGAGTTGTGGGCAGCTCTGGAAACTGAGTTTAATAAATGGTTGTCTCCACTCAACCTGCAGCCTGGTAAGGCCGTGTGCGACAATGCTGCAAACCTGGGTGCGGCCCTTCGCCTGGGCAAGGTGACACACGTGCCTTGTATGGCTCACATGTTGAACCTTGTTTTCCAGCAATTTTTAACACACTATCCCGGCCTAGATGGCCTTATGAACAGGGCACGAAAACTGTCTGCTCACTTCCGCCATTCAACCACCGCTGCTGAGCGACTTGCATCGCTCCAGAAGTGTTTCGGCCTGCCGGTTCATTACCTGAAATGCGATGTGCCGACACGCTGGAATTCGACTCTCCACATGTTACAGCAACTGTGGCAGCTCCGTCGAGCCCTGGTGCAATACATCATGACATATAGCCTGGGCCAACGAGATGTAGAGGTGGTGCAGATCACCCTGATGGAGTGGTCTCAGATCAAGGACCTATGCACCCTTCTGCACAGTTTCCACATGGCGACGAATATGATTAGCGCTGACAATGCCATTATCAGCATGACAATTCCAGTCATTTACCTGCTGGAACACACGCTAAACACTATTCGGAGTCAGGAGGTGGGACAACAGGAAGGGGAGGAACTACAGGAGGATTCATATGCGCAAGACACAACAACATCACCAAGGTCCAGACGTTCATCATCACCAACGCAGCAGGCATGGGACCATGGGGGACAGGGATCAACAAGGGCGCATAGTAGCAGGCGAAATGTTGAGGAAGGTTCAGGAGAACATGAAGAAATGGAGGACGAACTGTCCATGGACATGGGAGACTCAGCGGATGAGGGAGACCTTGGTCAAATTTCTGTTGAAAGAGGTTGGGGGGAGATTTCAGAGGAAGAAAGAACGGTTAGCACCTCTATGCCACAAACACAGCGTGGACTTGGTCCACATGGCTGCGCAAGACACATGAGCGCCTTCCTGCTGCACTACCTCCAACATGACCCTCGTATTGTCAAAATTAGAAGTGATGATGAGTACTGGCTTGCCACACTATTAGATCCCCGGTACAAGTCCAAATTTTGTGACATAATTCCAGCCATAGAAAGGGACGCACGTATGCAAGAGTATCAGCAGAAGCTGTTACTTGATCTTAGCTCGGCTTTTCCACCAAACAACCGTGGTGCAGGGAGTGAATCTCCCAGTTGTAACTTGACAAACATGGGACGGTCTCGTCATCTTCAACAGTCTACCCGTACCAGTAGCACTGTATCTGGTGCTGGTAACTGCAATTTTATTGAATCTTTTCATAATTTTTTTAGACCATCCTTTGCAAGGCCACCAGAGACAACAAGTCTGACACATAGTCAACGGCTGGAGAGGATGATACAGGAGTATCTCCAAATGAACATCGATGCCATTGTGGCGCCCTGGACAAGCCAGGATGGCACAGGTACTGCAACAACACACCCTACACCCCGGTTAGGAACATCAAGGTCAGACACAAATCCTTGTTGCTTTCCTTCAGGGACTGATGTCCACACCAGGTGGGGCGGAGCCAGGCGGTTGGCTCCACCCACTGAGGAATTCACAGTCCTGGAGGCGGGAAAAGGAAGACAGAACAGTTGGAGGAGTCGTAGAGTGAGGAAGTAGTAGTGGAGGAGCTGACTGGCCGTGTCCGGGTACGTGGCCTGGGCACCTAAGAGCAAGGTTGGCAGACGTTGGTGACCGTCTGCAGGAGAGGCCGATTGACACGCAACCGTGAGGACCGGGGACGGGCGGTGGCCTGCCGGTACCGAACCGGGGAGCGTAGAGAAGCCAGCACCATCCGGCAGGGCCTACGGACCCCGACCAGGCTAGGAGTCGTCGTAATACCAGTCAAATCCGTCAGCGACGGGAACCTCCGGGGTTTCCCAGCAGTAAAGACCCGACCGAAGGCAACCGTTCAAACCGTGAGGGAGATAAAGCTATCGCCAGAGCTAGAGCTCCCAGGGCCAGAGCCTGCGGGCAAAGGAAGGGCTCCCTTAGCGTATTTTTGAATGTGCTTGATGCAAATCTACCTGTGAAGTGTACAACTGGGGCACAAGTGCTGCCACTGAAGGGGTGGGTGTGTGTGGGGCCCAATTTTTTGAAAAAAGGGAGACTCCGCTTGGAGTAACCTTGCGGTGTTTTACATGATTTTAGAAGGGCATGCCATGCCTATATCTGTGTCTCCTCCTCTTTTTCCTTGTCCAGCTCTTTTGTTTTCGCATGAGTATATGTCCTTGTCACTTTCCCATGTGTTTGTGTTGTGTTGTTTGTCACCTTTTGGACACCTTTGAGGGTGTTTTCTAGGTGTTTTTATGTGTTTGTGATTGCCTCCCATTGTTTCCTATGCGGTTCGAGTGGTTCGCCGAACCGAACTCGAACAAGACCTCCATTCGGCGAACCGAACTCAAGCCGAACCGCGACCGGTTCGCTCATCTCTAATCCTTAAGCCACTGTGTGATCAGTTTGGCCGTATGCTTTGGGTCATTGTCCACCTGGAAGACACATTTCCGCCAAAGCTTTAAGTTCCTGGTTGATGTCTTGACATGTTGCTTCAGAATTTCCATATAGTCTTGTTTTCTCATGATGCCATCTATTTTGTGAAGTGCACCAATCCATCCTGCAGCAAAACAACCCTCAACATGATGCTGCCACCCTGAGTTTCACAGTTGGGATGGTGTTCTTAGGCTTTGAAGCTTCTCACTTTATCTTCCAAATGTAATGATGATCATTATGGCCAAACAGATCAATTTTAGTTTCGTCAGACCACAGGACTTGTCTCTAAAAATGAAAGTCTTTGTCAATTGTGCATTTGAAAACTTTAATCTGGCTGTTTATGTTTCTTTTGGAGTAATGGCTTCTTCCTGGCAGAGTGGCCTTTCAGCCCATGTTGATACAGTACTTGTTTCACTGTGGATAATGACACAATTTTACCAGCTTCCACCAGCATCTTCACAAGGTCTTTTGCTTTTTCTCTTGGGTTGATATGCACATGTCTGGCCAAAACATGTTCATCTCTGTATTCCTTATTTACCTTCATCCCTTTTTCCTTTATAGGAAATTAATATCTGAGATCTCACATGTGATCATTACACATTATCTGCTACATTAATTTCATATCAACAAGTTGCTATCAAATCTAATTCAATGAACCAGGATTCATGACAACCAGCTACTTGTGAGATTAGCGTCTTCAGAATTTTCAAGTTTTTCCCAAAAATAACAACTGTAATGTTGACAATGCTTGTGAAGTTTACAGCAAATGGTCACTATGTGCAATTACATTATTCAATAATGGTAATTTCAGGTTCTGTGAGTCAAAGGAAATAGCCGTTAACAACATACAACAGTGTATTACATGGACATTCAAATAATGTAATTGACAGATCAAGACAGTCTCGGCATATTCGGGACTGTTGGCAATTATCAACTCCACTCAAAAAAAAAAGTTATTTCATACAGGTCTCAGGGTGCTCTCATAATAAAGTGTGTCTGTAGTAAGTAGAGATGAGCGAACCTTCAATCTTGAGGCTCAGGGTTCGAGCTCGGAAATTGATGTGAAAATCCCATGGTGAGTATTGCGCTGTGCTGAGTGATGAGAAGCATTGTGCGAGCTGCGGGAAGTGTGTGATTGGCTCAAATTTGACTTACATTCTGCGTTCTGAGATGTTTTATTCACAGAAAAAATAAAACACCACCCAACCACCTCTGGAAGTGTTTTTTTGCTGTAGGCTACAATTTGAATTCTTACGGAAAAATGCTTGAGTTTCCATGACTTCCATTATAGTTCGTAATTGAGTCGAGCCAGTCCAAGCACCCGACTTCATTGTTCAATTACCAAGCACTCGAGCATCTTTGTGCTTGCTAATCAGTAATCCTTATTTAACAGTACAATGTGCCTGTAAAGAAGAAGAATACACTGCACATTCAAGTAAATTTTCCTTTACTAAACAGTAGAGCCTGTGGCTCATAGCTATTGCTGTTGCCTTCAATGTTACAGGTTGGGTGTTCAAATCCTATGGAGACTAAACTTCACAAACACAGACTGAGTAAAAGTCAGAACAAAGGACAGCCGCTCAAGTTTGAACTGTCCTGTTGGATCTAAGACAGTTAAAAGCTATGGATCTACTGTACTAGACTTTTAAGGAATATAATTTAAATATCAGGTGGCTAACCCTAAACTGTATTCCCATATCTGCTGCCAGAGTCATGAGACTCATGACACTTAGTGAAAAGGTTTCTGAGCAAGGCACTTACCTCTGTAACCTCACATGTCCTAGTAGAGCATATGGAAAGTGCCTGTTGGAATGAATAGTAAAAGTAAAGGATTTCGGTATGGTAGTATCAATATGAATGATAACAAGTAAAACATTTAAGTTGATGAAAACTTTATGAAATATGAAATATTACAACACAGTCCCCCATGGAGATAAAGGAAAATTACTAAAATTCACAGGCAATTTAATAGTCTCTCAAACGGATATGAAAATATGCGCCTGAAAGCCTTCCCTTCCAATTTTAATTTAATCACGTCAAAGAAGATCCACGATTAAAAAGCTCATGGAGAGAAGTCTTGACAGACTTGTATTGACTTCCTCTGACATTAACTGCCTGGAATTTCCAAACTACATTATGGAAGATGGGCTCGACTCGATTACCAAGTATAATAGAAGTCCATGAGAAACGCAAGCATTTTTCCGAAAAACTGTTTCGGAAAAATGCTTGAGTTTCCATTGACTTCCATCATAGTTGGTAACTGAGTCAATTCAAGCATCCAACTTGATTATTTCAACTAAGCACTCGAGCATCTTAGTGCTTGCTAATCATTAATCATTATTTAACAGTACAATGTGCCTGTAAAGAAGAAGAATACAATGCACATTCAAATAAATAAAATTTTCATTTACTAAACAGTACAGCGTGTGTCTCATAGCTACTGCTGTTTCCTTCGATGTTACAGGTTGGGCGTTTAAAGGGAACCTGTCATCAGATTTTTATCTATTAAACTAACAGAATCACCTTCTGCAGCTCCTAGGCTGCATTCTATGAAGGTGCACCTTGGTCCTGACTCCTCTTCCAGACCACAAAAATAACTTTATAAAACTTGGCCCTAAGGTATGCTAATTACCTTGATCGGCCAGATGGGTGGGCTCATTTTCTATTTCTGTCTCCCCCTCCTGCTGCTGATCACCGTCTTCCTTCCTTGATTGATGGGATGACGCCTCTGTCATCCTCCTTGTCACATTTTTAAATCTTGCGCCTGTGCAGTTAGGTCTGCTTGCGCAGGCACAGTTCGCTCTACCATATCGCGGCCAGGGCAGAAAACACAGCTGCATTAGCTCGCGCTGGTGAGCTAAATGCGCAGGCGCAAGATTATGGGTGGGTATGAGCATGGCGCTGGTGACATTGGCACTGTGCATGACCTCACCAGCGCCATGCTCGTACCGGCCCATAATCTTGCGCCTGTGCATTTAGCTCAGCGGCGTGAGCGAGGGCAGCTGTTTTCAGCTCTGCCTGCGATATGGCAGAGCGAACTGCGCCTGTGCGAGCAGACCTAACTGCAGAGGTGCAAGATTTAAAAATGCGACGAGGAGGATGACGGAGGGCGTCATCCTGTCAATCAAGGAAGGAGGACGGCGATCAGCGGCTGGAGGGGGAGACAGGAGGAGAAAATAAGCCCGCCCATCTGGCCAACCAAGGTAATTAGCATACCTTAGGGCCAAGTTTTATAAAGTTATTTTTGGGGTCTGGAAGGGGAGTTAGGGCCAAGGTGCACCTTCATAGAATGCAGCCGAGGAGCTGCAGAAGGTGATTCTTTTAGTTTAATAGGTAAAAATCTGATGACAGGGTCCCTTTAAATCCTGTTTAAACAAGACTTCACAGACACAGATTGTGTGAAAGTCAGAACAAAGGCCTGAACTCTTGGGACAGCAACCCAAAGTCTGAACTGTCCGGTTTGATCCAGTATAGTTAAGTGCTGTGCATCTACTATACATTTAAGGAATATAATTTAAATGTAAGGTGGCTACCCCTAAACTGAATTCCCATATGTGCTGCCAGGGTCATGAGACTCATGACACTTATTGAAAAGGTTTCTGAGCAAGGCACTTACCTCTGTAACCTCACATGCCCTAGTAGAGAATATGGAAAGTGCCTGATGGAATAAATAGTAAAAGATTTCTGTATGGTAGTATCAATATGAATGATAAAAACATTGATAAAAACTTTATGAAATATAAAACTTTACAATACAGTCCCCATGGAGACAAAAAAAATGACTAAAATTCACAGACAATTGAATATTCTCCCAAACGGATGTGAAGATATACGCCTGAAACCTTTCCATTCCAATCTTCATTTGATCACGTCAAAGAAGATCCATGGTTGACAAGCTCATGGAGAGAAGACCTGACAGACTCGTATCCCTCTGACCATAACCGCCTGGGATTTCCAAACTACATTATGGAAGGTAGAGTTATTATTATTACCAATCGTGTACTGCTGTCCTTCGTATTGAGGAAGCTGACTCAGTGTGAATGTAGGAAAAATATGATATTACTAAGTAAATCTCTATGACTAGATATGTAAAATAGGCAAGTAATGAAATTTGTCATATTACTGATTGACATATACTTACGAACATGGAAAGTTTGCTGAAAACCACAGAACTTAGAGTAACTCTCTTGTGACTGATTAGCACAGTTTTTCATGATTAGTTGGGATAGGTGACAAACTGGGAAGTAGCAGAATGTCATTACCTGAGTAGGATTTCATGTTGATGAAGATATTGGTAGAAGATCATGGATATGTGGTTGTCAGGCTTCATTGATCTAAAAACAGACTTTTTAGGGTTGAAGATCTTAAGAACTCACCTAGACTCAAGTAAACTTGTTATTTAGGAAGAGTTGGCAGGTCATGTATCTTGGGTGCTCAGTGCCATGGGGGCAAGTTTTGACAAGGTGCAAAGATTAGGATAAAAAAATAATTATTTGTCCTGGGTGAATGTAACGTTTTAACTAAAGTTTTGGGTATGTTCAAATCAACTCATCATCTGCTTCTTGATTGTGGAGACTGACAAACCAATATGGCTACTAGTGAGAAGACTTATCTCTGCCCATTACCTTTGAGGTTTGGGGCCTTAATGTGAAAGCCCCATGCTCCAGACCTTTCTGCCTGGGGCCACTTCATAAGAAGGCTGGGCTCTAGCCTCAGCGTTGTCTCATGTTCTTTGTCTTGGTTAACACTTCAAAATCTTGCTACTAGAGATGAGCGATTTTCGATTCGAGCTGTTCGCCAATTTCAAATTCGAGTGATTTTGGGCGTCGTTCGAGTCGTTCGACGAATGACTCGAACGATTTGCTTCACGTTCGACCATTCGAGTTACTATTCGATAAGGGTTCTATCACCAAAAGGGTGGCTTTTCACAGCGCACGTTGTGTATTTGCATCCCCAGCACAATCCCTCTCTCTTCCTTACTCACCGATCACGGGCACGGCACTGCACGGCTGTCACAAAGCTACGGCGACTTTTCCTCTTTTGAAAATGGCTGCCGCTTATTATTCAATCTGGTATTCCCTGCTTTCCCCGCCCACTGGTGCCCATAATTGGTTGCAGTCAGACATGCCCCCACACTGAGTGACAGCGGTGTCACTGCAACCAATCACATCCGCCGGTGGGCGGGTCTATATCGTGCAGTAAAATAAATAAATTAAAAAATAAAACAAAACTGCGGTCCCCCCCAAGTTTGATACTAGACAAGATAAAGCCACACGGCTGGAGGCTGGTATTGTCAGGATGGGGAGCGCCACATTATGGGGAGCCATATCAATACCAATCATACCATATCATAATCATAATCATAATCATATCATACCAATATCAGCCAGCAGCCTCCCGTAATTGCCGCTTCAATTAGATGTGACAGTCCCGGAACGCTACCTGACTCACTCATCCTGAATTGCCCTGGTGCGGTAGCAATTGGGGTAATAAGGGGTTTAACATGGCAGGCGTCTCCCCGAGTTACCTTCCATGATTAACCTGTAAGTGAAAGTAAATAAACACACACAACAAAAAATCCTTTATTTGGAATAAAAGACAAAAATCACCCTCTTTCACCATTTTATTAAAATCCCCAAATACCCCTCCAGGTCCGACGTAATCCACAGAGGTCCCACAATGCCATCAGCTCTGCTACATGAATCTGACAGGAAGCGCCGTAGAACCAGAGCGCTCTGTGTTAATGCCAGCATGTTAGGTGATGATTGGGCTGTGCTTTGATGAGGTATTTGCCCATCCATTCCTTCCTCCATCCATCCATCCATCCATCCCTGTAGCTGAATAACCTACTTCTGGATTCTATCTCTCTCTCTCACAACGTGACGGAAGGTCCTATCATCAGGGCTGGTTACCGGTAGGGCGCAGCGATGATCGGAAGGAAAAGCGGTGGGAGACAGAGTGCAAGACGCATCGTGGTGACCTGTAAGTACAATGGCAATGTTTATTAACTAGATGTGTATATGTTTAATGTGTTTTTATGTGTTTGTGTTTACCTGCCATTGTTTTCAATCCACCGTTCAACGAACCGAACTCGAACGGTAGGGGGGTGGCTCATCTCTACTTGCTACCTCTAATACGCTCTTTTTCTCCTTTTTTAATGCCACAGATCACCCACTTCATGTCACCTTGACAACCTACAGACTATTTCCGTCATGCACAAGTCTTCACTAACTTTCTAGAAGGAATTGCTTCCCTATTAACTAACCCCTCCCATTGTGGTCTAGCCCCAATACTTAACTACTTGCGACACTGCTCATTGTCTGTTGCTGGGCAGAGTTAAATCCCCTAATGGGACAGTGTGCAACATCATTGTCATGTCTCAGGTCAGATGCTACTGGGCAGAGGTGTCAGCTCCCAGAACGCAGATTCGTACCGTTTGCCCATCCCACTGTCCTTCCTTCCATACAGCATATGTGACGCCCTGGGCAAGCCAGGGGTCACAGGTCATGACACCACACGCACCCCACATTCCCTGCAGGAACACCAAGGTCAAACACATACCCTTGTTGCCTTCCCCAGGGGCTGATGTCCACACCAGGGGGTGGAGCCAGGCAGTTGGTCTCCACCCACCAAGGAGTTCACAGTCCTGGAGGAAGGAAAACACAGTCAGTTTAGCTCAGGGAGAGCTTGTGAGCAGTTAAGCTAGGAAGAGGGAAGTGAGAGGAGCTAAGTGAGAGAGCTGAAGAGAAGGAGAAAGTGACAGTAGAGCCTGAAGTTGGTCCGGGTGTGTGCCCCGGACTGAGACAGCAAGGTTGGCAGACGGCGGTGACCGTCTGCAGGAGAGGCTGATCGGAGGTTGCCGAAAGGACCGTGGACGGGTGGTGGCCCGGCGGTACCGGAGCAGGATACAAAGAAAAGCCAGCACCAGTGGCAGGGGCCTTTCGGATCCCGGCAAGGCTTGGAGTCGCCGTAATTTGCCAAATCCGTCAGTGAAGGGGACCTCCGGGTCTCCCAGCAGCAAAGTCCCGATTGAAGGCAACAGTCCGACAGTGAAGGGGAGACACCGCCACTGCCAAGGCACCAGTTTCCCAGGGCCAGCGCCTGCGGGCAAGAGAGGGGCTCCACCGGCTCATATCCAAGCCGGGGAGTGGGGTAACCGGTGGGAATCCATCGCTACCAACAACCGTACATAGGTGCAGGGAAGAGACAGTCACCGCTAACCTGCAGGGAACATCAACACCGCAGCCGTCCGAGGGACCCGTCCAACAAGCCGTTTGTTTACCGTGCACTGTGTCATCATCCTTGGGCTGAGTGAGTACCTCCGTGCCGTGCGGCACAGCGCTGCCCCTGCGTCCCTGCACCTCCACAGGCCCCATAACCCGCCTGCACCAACCATCCTACCCCCATCACCGGGCCCCGGGACAAACAAAACCCTACCCACGGAGGGGAGGAATAACAACCGAGCTGCTCCCTGTCACCGTCCCCAGGAGCCCATACAGAGCAGCGGTGGTGTCCACACAATCACCACAACCGTGGGTGGCGTCACGGACAATAAATCCCCAACACCAATTCCCCTTTCACTCACGGGCGAGGAGCGCCGCTCGAGTCCCCGGGATCCGGCCTATCGCTCGAGCCACTGAGCAGCAGCAGCGGCCGCAGAGCAGCGGCAAGCCGGACCCGAGCAGTGGGAGAGCGCGGCGTCCCCTCCTCCGCCCGCGACAACTTGTCATCACGAACAGGATCTTACCGCTCTGCCGTCTGGTACAGGTGCGCCTTGTTACCGCCGGAGGTGTCCGGCCAGAAAATTTCAGAAGCCGCCATCTTTGGCGCGAAAAGTTCCCGCTCGAGCGTCTTCTCGAGTAGTGGAGGTGTGACGCCCTGGGCAAGCCAGGGGTCACAGGTCACAACACCACCACACCCCACACTCCAGGTAGGCACATCACAGCTAAACTACAAATCCTTGTTGCCTTCCTCCAGAGGCTGATGATCCACACCAGGGGGTGGGCCAGGTGGTTGTCTCCGCCCACCGAGGAGGTCACAGTTCTGGAGGCGGGAGAAACCAGGCAGAGTAGCCCGGGGAGGGCAAGAGTGAACAGGAGATTAGCTCAGGAGGTGCTTGAGTGAGGAGCTAAAGTAAACAGCAAGTGAAAGTAAGGAAAGTAAAGGAGAAAAGGAGGAAAGCAAGTGAGGTGACAAGAAGGAAGAAAAGCCTGAAGGGTCCAGCTTTGTGTAGGGCCAGATCAGCAAGGTCAGCGACGGCGGTGACTGTCTGGAGGGGGACCGTTTGGAAGTTCCTGGAAGGACCCCGTTGGCTGTGGGCCCGGTGGTCTGGAGCAGTGTTCCGAAGGACAGTCAGCACCAGGGCAGGGGCCTCTCGGACCCCGGCAAGGCTAGGAGTCGCCAAATTTGCCAAATCCGTCAGTGAAGGGGACGTAGATCCCCCAGCAACCAAGTCCCGATTGAAGGCAACAGCCCAACCTGAAGCAGAGAGACGCCACCACCGCCAAGGCACCAGTTTCTCAGGGCCAGCGCCTGCGGGCAAAGTGTAGAGCTCCTCCGGCCCAGATTGTAGTCGGGAGCGGGTAACCAGAGGGAATCCACCGCTACCACAAGTCAACCATAGGTGCAAGGAAGAGGGACATCACCGTCACCTACCGGGAGTGCAGGTGCAGCCATCTGTGGGACCGTCCTACCAGCCGTTTGGTTTACCGTACAAACTGTGTCCGTGTCTCAGGCTGAGTGAGTACCACAGTGCCGCAAGGCACAGCGCTGCCCCCGCGTCCCTGCGCCCACCAGGCCCCGCACCTCACAAACCATCACAGGGCCCCGGGATAACCAACCCCTGCCCACGGAGGGGCAACACAACACCTGGCTGCTCCGCATCACCATCCCCGGGACCCCCGCATTGAGCAGCGGTGGTGAAATCACCACAACCGTGAGTGGCGTCACGAACTATAACAATCCCCGCACCCAACAGACCCCTTTCACTCACGGGCGAGGAGTGTCGCTCGAGAAAACCCCCGGGATCTGGCCTACGGCTTGAGCCACCACTGAGCAGCGGCCGCCGGACCCGAGCAGAAGGGGGCGAGCGTAGTGTGCTGACACCCTCCTCCCCGCCCGCGACAACTTGGCGTCACGAACAGGATCTTACCGCTCTGCCGTTCGGTAGAGGTGCGCCTTGTTACCGCCGGAGGTATCTGGCAGAAAAATTTCAGAAGCCGCCATCTTTGGCGCGAAAAGTTCCCGCTCGAGCGTCTTCTCGAGCAGTAGAGGCGCGAAGGCCAAGACCCCGCCCCGAGAGAGGAGGGGCCGGAAAGAGCTAAGGGGGTCGCGATGGCGGCTGGACACATGTAGCTGCGGCTATGGAAGCAGGGACGCCAGGACTCTGCAGACTGACTGGGTTCCTGGAAAGCACGACTGCCGAGATGTCCGCTCCACCTAGTTCTGTAGAGACTACCGAGCCGGTGTCTGGAACAGCAGCATGGTTGATAGCCCGGACGGCGGGGATCTGCCGTCGCTACCAGATCCAGATCGGCGGGCTGATGGAGCAGTGGGCCGCGGAGGTACAGGCCCTAGTTGCTGTGGCGCGAGTGTATGGAGTGGAGGCCGTGATGGAGGAGCTGGAGAATGACCCACGCCCCTGTGTCCCCGAGGGACCGGTTGCTGCGGCTGAGGGACCCGGCCTACCCCTGGCTCCTGTGTTACCTCTGTCCTGCTCGCTCGCGCGCTGCACCGCACCTGGCCCGTCGGGTGTGCCTCCCTCTGTGACTGCAGCGGGGGCAGAAGATAGCGACTCCGGTCCTGACACCGAGCCTGTATCAGAAGAAGAAGAGGGGGTCGTTGCCCTGTCTGGCATGGAGGCCACTTATGTTCCCCGAGCCGGGGGCAATGGGTATCGAGTGGCCCTTCCACGCCGTGCTTGCTACGCACTGGAGGGGCTGGTGCCCGTGTCCTTCCACCCCGAACCGGGTGGGGAGGACGAAGACATCGAGTAGGGCAGCGGATGCCCGTTGCACCGTCCCCGTTGGGACCACCACTGAGTTGTTTGTTTGTTGAAATGTTGAAAGTTCTGCTGATGATGAAAATGATAATTACCGAACAGTTACCTGATTTGCTTAGTGATTGAACCGGCCGGAGCCGGCACCGTTGTCCCCGTGGGGACCGTTTAAAAATGCATGGGAACTATCCATGGACAAGCCCGTGAACTTGCAGGGCAACCACAGACGTTAGTGGCTTATAAATATGTTGGTTACCGTTACCGTTTTCCGCAGTGCCGCCTGCGGAGAGGCAGGTTGGAGGGAGGGCCCTGAGCAGAGCAGGCTGGGGCCCAGCCACCAAAGGAACTGGTGGCTACCCTCTGGAGGGAAGGACAGATCCCTCTCGGGTACCGTGTGCTGGACTGTGGGTCAAGGGGTGCTGCCTGGGCTTTAGGGGCAGCATCAGGGCCAGGTTGCTTGGGTGGGAGAAAGCGGAAACCGTAACCGTAAACCGTTGCAACGTTAAAGAAATGTGCCTCCCGTTTTGGGAAGAGTTATTAAAAATGTATATATGTTGATTTTCCAAATGTTATCTTTTTCAGAAAAAATAAAAATAAAACCGGTGTAGGACGGAAGCCCGCGGACGGTCTGCATTTTGCTAAGGGGGAATGTGACGCCCTGGGCAAGCCAGGGGTCACAGGTCACAACACCACCACACCCCACACTCCAGGTAGGCACATCACAGCTAAACTACAAATCCTTGTTGCCTTCCTCCAGAGGCTGATGATCCACACCAGGGGGTGGGCCAGGCGGTTGTCTCCGCCCACCGAGGAGGTCACAGTTCTGGAGGCGGGAGAAACCAGGCAGAGTAGCCCGGGGAGGGCAAGAGTGAACAGGAGATTAGCTCAGGAGGAGCTTGAGTGAGGAGCTAAAGTAAACAGCAAGTGAAAGTAAGGAAAGTAAAGGAGAAAAGGAGGAAAGCAAGTGAGGTGACAAGAAGGAAGAAAAGCCTGAAGGGTCCAGCTTTGTGTAGGGCCAGATCAGCAAGGTCAGCGACGGTGGTGACTGTCTGGAGGGGGACCGTTTGGAAGTTCCTGGAAGGACCCCGTTGGCTGTGTGCCTGGTGGTCTGGAGCAGTGTTCCGAAGGACAGTCAGCACCAGGGCAGGGGCCTCTCGGACCCCGGCAAGGCTAGGAGTCGCCAAATTTGCCAGTGAAGGGGACGTAGATCCCCCAGCAACCAAGTCCCGATTGAAGGCAACAGCCCAACCTGAAGCAGAGAGACGCCGCCACCGCCAAGGCACCAGTTTCTCAGGGCCAGCGCCTGCGGGCAAAGTGTAGAGCTCCTCCGGCCCAGATTGTAGTCGGGGAGCGGGTAACCGGAGGGAATCCACCGCTACCACAAGTCAACCATAGGTGCAAGGAAGAGGGACATCACCGTCACCTACCGGGAGTGCAGGTGCAGCCGTCTGTGGGACCGTCCTACCAGCCGTTTGGTTTACCGTACAAACTGTGTCCGTGTCTCAGGCTGAGTGAGTACCACAGTGCCGCAAGGCACAGCGCTGCCCCCGCGTCCCTGCGCCCATCAGGCCCCGCACCTCACAAACCATCACCGGGCTCCAGGATCACCAACCCCTTCCCACGGAGGGGCAACACAACACCTGGCTGCTCCGCATCACCATCCCCGGGATCCCCGCATTGAGCAGCGGTGGTGAAATCACCACAACCGTGGGTGGCGTCACGAACTATAACAATCCCCGCACCCAACAGACCCCTTTCACTCACGGCGAGGAGTGTCGCTCGAGAAAACCCCCGGGATCCGGCCTACGGCTCGAGCCACCACTGAGCAGCGGCCGCCGGACCCGAGCAGAAGGGGGCGAGCGTAGTGTGCTGACACCCTCCTCCCCGCCCGCGACAGAGGCGCGAAGGCCAAAACCCCGCCCCGGTAGAGGAGGAGCCGGAAAAAGGCTAAGGGTGACGAAATGGCGACTGGTCGCTTGTAGCCGCTATAAAAGCAGGGACGCCAGGACCCTGCGGCCATCTTGTTCCTGGGAGAAGCCGCCAGCAACATGTGGATGCCGTCCCGAAGCACCGTGGCCCCCGCGCCTGGAACCGCGGCGTGGGTGGAGATCCGGACCGCGCAGCTCTACCAGAGGCTGCAGGTCAGAATGCAGCTCCTCATGGAGGAGTGGGAGACCGACATGGCAGAGGTTATAGCGGCCGTGCGGAGACGCGAGGAGGAAGCTGAGGAAGGGAGGGTGAGTGACCCACGCCCCGATGCCCTTGAAGGGCCGGTCATCGCGGCTGCGGGACCCGGTCTAAACCCTCTCACCCTGCTGCCTCCCTTGCCACCCGTCCCGGAAGCCATGACCCCGCCACTAGGCCCGCTGCCACCGCAACCGGTAGCGATACCCAGCATGCCCGCCCCGGCGGGCCGATCTGTAGCCGGAGCCCATAGCCAACCGGAGGTGCTGCCGTGGAAAGCCCCGAAGCCTGAACCAGAGGCATCTACAGAGAAGTTCCCCGAGCCGGAGCCGATAGCCCGCTCCATGCCGAAGGCCCAGCAGAGGAAAGCCCCTGTGCCCATCCCCCACACCTCGGCTGAGGTTGCGCCGGGTTGCCGCTGCAAGGCAGCACCCAAGGCCAAGTCATCGCGGGACCTGCCGCCCAGATCCCTAACAGTGGGCAGCGTCCAAAATGTCCCGCGGGGCCCGACCCGTGCGCCGGAGCTCGCAGCAGCGCCGTACTGGGACAGGGAGCCGGTACCGTTGGGCCTGGAAATCGGTGAGAGAGAAAGAAAGAAAGCGGAGATGGTGGCCCGTACGATCCGGGAGAAGGAGAGCCTGAGACAAGCTACCTTCCGGGTCCGAGGCCCGCTGTATGAAGGGCAGGTGAGGCGGTTTGATGTCCGCCGGGGCTATAGATTTAATTTATGAACCGGGCCTGGAGGCCGAAGTGTTTATCGCCCGGCGGGATGTGAATGCTCACCTGCCAGAGGAGCACCCCGGTCGTAACCTGATGCCGGGCGACATAGTTCAATACACCCGGCACTATGGGGAGAGGGGGTGGTTCGCGCTGGATGCTAAGTTAAGGGGCAGCCAAGAGGCCCGTGTGAGCGCCGCGCCCCCTCCCTCAGGTGATGCTGAGGACTCCGAGTGATGGCAGCGGGACACTGTTGCACAGTCCCCGTTGGGACCACCTGCTTGTTTTGAAACAGTTTGAAAAGTTTGCAAGTTGAAAGATGAAAATGATTACCGAACAGTAACCTGATTTGCAACAGTGATTGAACCGGTTGTTGCCGGCACCGTTGTCCCCGTGGGGACCGTTTAAAAATGGACAAGCCCGTGAACTTGCAGGGCAACCACAAACTGAGTGGCTTGTAAATAAATGTGTTTGTTGCAGCTGATACCGTTGCCGCCTCCGGAGAGGCAGATTGGAGGGAGGGCCCGCAGTGGAGCAGGCTGGGGCCCAGCCACCACAGGAACCGGTGGCTAACCTCTGGGTGTTACAGGGGCTCCCCATGGATGTGGGTCCCCTGGAAAGGACAGATCCCGCTCGGTAACTTGGTGCTGGACTGGGGTCAAGGGGTGCTGCCTGTTTCTTAGGGGCAGCATCAGGGCCAGGTTACTTGGGTGGGTGAGAGCGGCAGCCGCAACCGTTTACCATTACAGTAACGTTTAAGCAAAGAACCTCCCGATGTGGGATGACGTTATTTTATTTGTATTATGTGTTTTACTCTTTTTCAGAAAAAAAAAAAAAAAAATGGAAAATAAAACCGGTGTTGGACGGGCAGCCCGAGGACGGTCTGCGTTTTGCTAAGGGGGAATGTGACGCCCTGGGCAAGCCAGGGGTCACAGGTCATGACACCACACGCACCCCACATTCCCTGCAGGAACACCAAGGTCAAACACAAACCCTTGTTGCCTTCCCCAGGGGCTGATGTCCACACCAGGGGGTGGAGCCAGGCGGTTGGTCTCCAACCACCAAGGAGTTCACAGTCCTGGAGGAAGGAAAACACAGTCAGTTTAGCTCAGGGAGAGCTTGTGAGCAGTTAAGCTAGGAAGAGGGAAGTGAGAGGAGCTAAGTGAGTGAGCTGAAGAGAAGGAGAAAGTGACAGTAGAGCCTGAAGTTGGTCCGGGTGTGTGCCCCGGACTGAGACAGCAAGGTTGGCAGACGGCGGTGACCATCTGCAGGAGAGGCTGATCGGAGGTTGCTGAAAGGACCGTGGATGGGTGGTGGCCCGGCGGTACCGGAGCGGTATACAAAGAAAAGCCAGCACCAGTGGCAGGGCCTTTCGGATCCCGGCAAGGCTTGGAGTCGCCGTAATTTGCCAAATCCGTCAGTGAAGGGGACCTCCGGGTCTCCCAGCAGCAAAGTCCCGATTGAAGGCAACAGTCCGACCGTGAAGGGGAGACACCGCCACCGCCAAGGCACCAGTTTCCCAGGGCCAGCGCCTGCGGGCAAGAGAGGGGCTCCACCGGCTCATATCCAAGCCGGGGAGTGGGGTAACCGGTGGGAATCCATCGCTACCAACAACCGTACATAGGTGCAGGGAAGAGACAGTCACCGCTAACCTGCAGGGAACATCAACACCGCAGCCGTCCGAGGGACCCGTCCAACCAGCCGTTTGTTTACCGTGAACTGTGTCATCATCCTTGGGCTGAGTGAGTACCTCCGTGCCGTGCGGCACAGCGCTGCCCCTGCGTCCCTGCACCTCCACAGGCCCCATAACCCGCCTGCACCAACCATCCTACCCCCATCACCGGGCCCCGGGACAAACAACCCCCTACCCACGGAAGGGGAGGAATAACAACCGAGCTGCTCCCTGTCACCGTCCCCGGGAGCCCATACAGAGCAGCGGTGGTGTCCACACAATCACCACAACCGTGGGTGGCGTCACGGACAATAAATCCCCAACACCAATTCCCCTTTCACTCACGGGCGAGGAGCGCCGCTCGAGTCCCCGGGATCCGGCCTATCGCTCGAGCCACCGAGCAGCGGCCGCAGAGCAGCGGCAAGCCGGACCCGAGCAGTGGGAGAGCGCGGCGTCCCCTCCTCCGCCCGCGACACATACTCACTTGGATCGCAGTCCTGGATCCTCCCCAGCTCTTTTCCTGTGGCCTGCTTATCCAAAAACATGCGTGCACTGAACAGGTCTTTCAGGACCTTAATTAGGAGACGCCAACCACATCCTGCTGTGATTTAAAGGACCAGCACTCCTTAATTTGGAAATGCTTCTCAGCGTATTGCAGAGACGCAATGGATATGTACCGTCTCGCGGGCTCGGCTGCGACCGCCGAGCCACTCGGATCCGTGCTCGTACTGCAGGTGGTGGCACGAGCTTCCCACGGACCCGGGGGTCACATCGCTCTGCAAGGGAGTTGGCGCTACACGCGGGGATTTGGGTGTTTGATTTGGAATGACAGTTCGTGACGCCACCCACGGGTTGTGGTGATTATGGACACCACCGCTGCGGTGAAGGTGCGGGGATCCCGGGAGCGATGTAATGGCGCAGCTAGGTGTTCACCCCTCCGTGGGTAGGGGTTGTTGGTCCCAGGGCCCGGTAGGAGAGGGTCGGGGTGCAGGGTGAAGTGTCGCGGTGTGGTGCCTGATGGCACTGGTATACTCACTCTGACACAAGACACTGGAGTCGCTGGTAAACCAAATGGAGTGATGAACGGGGCCCGCAGCCGGGTGCAGCTTCTTGCAGACTAGGTTGGTGGTCTCTACCTTTCTCCTGCACCTCCGTGTAAATGTTCTGACTCCTGTGCATAGGCACCGGTAGTCCGCTCCCCGACTGGTATTTGCCGGAGGAGCCCGTTTGCCCGCAGATGCTGGCTCTTTGGGTCTCTCTATGCTTTGGCGGTGGCTTTACCCTGTATGGTTGGGCTGTTGTCTTCTAAAGGGACTTATGTGGGGTAGGTCTTTAAGTCCAGCCCGGACTCTGGACTCTACCCTTGGACCTTTTGTTGTTTGGCACTAGTTGCGCTCTCATCATTAAAGTCCTTTCTTTCCCTCAAGCTTTGTCCGAGTCCATCTCTGGGGTCACTTGCCACAGTCCTCTGTGGTCCTGTGGGTTCACTACCGCACTCCCCGTGGGTAGCGCAACAATCATACATGAATACATTGTACCATGTTACATTACTACATATTATATTACCTTCATAAGGAAGCAAGACATATCACCATATTTCAAACACGCAGGACACAATTCACATTACACTTCATGACAATACAACAACACAAATGGTGTCTTCAAGAAAAGGAACACACCACTTATTCCACCTCCTTACATGAGCACCTGTAAGCATTCCATTACTACTATTAAAGATTGACACTTGCATTTAAAGAGTTAATAGCCACAATCAGAGCTCAGCTTCTGCTTCTGATTGTGGACAGTAGAGATGAGAAAACTTTTGGAGGTTCAGTTCGCTGGCAGCAAACGAACCGAACATTTACTTGTCCGAAACTTGCCCGAGGAGGTTCGGAATCAGTGATTGGCAGTTTCAGTCTCTGCCCACATACAGCCAGCCATAAGCAGATCACTTCCGGGGGAGGATGGACGGGCTTTTCCAAAACCTACTTTATTGTTACACATGTGTAACGCCTGCCTGGATCCACAGACTCAGACGGCTGTAATGGACAGGTTAGAGGAAAGCCACTCACCAAGCAGGAACCCCAGAACCCTGAAACTCTACATTACAATTACACAGGGCCCTCGAGATCACTACCTGTGGAAGGCTGCAGTCCGAGAGAGTAGTCATCAGGCAGGGTCAAACCAGGAATTGCAGAACAGGGACAGAATCGGTAGGCAAGGACGGATCAGAAAACATAGCAGAGGTCAAATCCAGATCGGGCAGCAAGGTACATAAACAGCAGACAGGAGGGTAGTCAGGAACAAGCAGAAGTCAGCACACAGGAATCACAAAACAGAACAGGGAAGAACAGGAACTAGAATATCAGAACTATCCCTGGCAGTAGTCAGCAGAAAGGAGGGGAATTAAGAAGGGTGTGGTGTCTTCCCATTGGCTGCAGCTGAACGATGGTAACTTCAGCTGGAAGACACACGCCACCTATAGTCAGCCAGTGGTACTGCAGATCCCAAGGAAATCCAGCCCAGTGGATGAGCGGAGCCTGCGCCCACCGGCGCCGCTGGCATTGACTTCTCTCCCATCACCAGCACCATCCACGGCAGGAACACGTTGTCGCCTGGTGCTTGGAGTAGAAGTCGCTGGAGCGGACTCCGGTGGTGACGTAACAACATGACATCTGAACATTCTGTTGTTACCCACAGTGTGCGCCGTTCAAACACTGCAGCGGCTCGCACAGGGCTGAGCACCAAGGCACTGAGCACCAAGATAAAGAAGGAGAACAAATATGTGATCTGACACCCATTAACAAGGCAGTGAAAAACTTATAAATGGTACAGGTGACAGTGTGTTACGAAGACAAACATATAGGGGGCGCACATTCTAGCATGAAAAGAATATATAGCAGTTTACAATGATAGTATATACATAGTGTGATATACCCCAGTAAGCAGCAACCAATCAGTCACCAAAAGTCAGCCTTGGTACAATATGAATATTGTGGGAATTAAATATAGTAAGGTGGTCTCCTAGCACAAGAAAACATGTCACCACCCACTTATTCATAAATATAATGGATATTCTGATCAATGAAAACAGACAAACCAACTCACAAAAAGATCAGATAATAAAAGTGGTATAAGAAAGAGTCTTTATTTAAGAGTAAAATGATACAAAGAAGAAAAGAGGGGGTGTAGTAACAGGGAGGATACACAAGATGGCATACCAGAGCAGCTGGGAGCAAAATAAATGTGCAACGTTATAAGGGAGCCACAATGAAAACCTTGTAGAGAGTAGAAGGGAAGCCAGCATATATTACTGAATGATATTCAGGCGGAATCCCAAGACAAAGTGATACAAAAAGGCATCATATTGTGGCAACCAAGTATTAGAGGTAAACACGCATACTCACAGCTGGAATGGCGCCAAGTCCCATCCGACGCGCGTTTCAGTGATAGCCTTCGTCAGGGAGGGGGGCGTGGCGTCATACCGGCAGGGTAGGTGTATTTATATGGAGATCCAGCCAATGAAAAGAGTATTTGGATCAATATGGCGGCGCATGCGCTGTGCAGACCATCACAGAGCCCAAACAGGAAGGACGCGTCATCGTCACCTAGCAACCGGAGTCAGCCCACTATGAGTCACCGCTACACGTGACAAAAAGTCACGTGACGCGGTGACGTCAGAGGGGCGAGTATGGAGCCTGGACAATACAGATACGCCCACTGTATGAGCGCTGTACGGAAACAGCGCGTGCGCACTAGATCCAGATAAACCAAGACATGAGATACACTGTCAATTGGTGCTCATTACCCAGGAAATGTATACATATATTAATCACAGAACAAACAGGAAGTAAGAAATAATAAATAACCATACACTTCATCAATTTGGAATAAATAGTTCTCATATATGAAAAATATATATAAAAAATATATAAAAAAGGCATACATTAATTTGGACAATAAATATATATATATATATATATATATATATATATATATATATATATATATATATATGTAACCCTATAAGCCTATAAAGAATCTTTTATATCTATATTAAAAGGAGAAACATTATAATGAAAAATAAAGGGGTGAAACGAGTGTAAAATGTGTAAGAAACAAACTCATTGATTAATGTGTAGAAAAATGTATGTGAAAAAATTTTTTTTCATCAAGCATGTATGAATATGTAGAAAAAAAGAGAAGAATAGAACTTCAAATATTACAATGAAAGAATGAAAGAATGTGTGAATGTGTGTGAAAAAATCCATAAAATATGAGTAAATATATTGAAGAAGTGAAAGTGTAGATAAAAGATAAGAATAAGACTTCAAATATTACAATGAAGGAATGAAAGAATGTGTGAATGTGTGTGAAAAAATCCATAAAATATGAATAGATATGTTAAAAAAGTGAAAGTGATCTAAATAAAGAAAAAGATGTGAATGTACGTACTGAAATAGTGCAATAATGCATATAATAAATACGTTAAGATATAATGATTCTTGAAAAAATATATAAAAAATGCAACTAGGTTTAAAACAAATTCTTGGGCTTGTGTGAACTTCCAAGATACATTCCGAGTCCACCAATAGAGATATAGAAAATTCCTGTCCTGGAAATATTCAGAGGCTGGATGAAAAATGAACGGGGAATCATCATGATGTAGAAAAACTATAAGAAGAAAAAAACCATGTGAAAAACACTGAATAAAATATATAACAAAAGACATAAGAAAAGGATTAAAAAAACAGAGAAAAAAAATTCCCTGCCAAATATATAATAATAATCAGAAGGATAAAAACCAAAGCAGAAATACATATAGAACACACATACACAGATGCGCATCTGTATATATATGCATATGAAAGTATATAGGGCATATAGGCTACAAAAACAGATGTTATATCAGAAAAGCCAAGGAAAAACCTTTTTATAAGAATGATGCGAAGCTTAAATTTTCATTTAGCCCTCTTGGGTATATGGTGTCCAAGGTCCAGATCCAGCGACTTTCGCATTGGGCCAACTTTTTGGCCACATTCCCTCCACGAATGTTCACAGGGACATGGTCAATACCGCGGACTTTCAATTGTGTCGAGTCACACTGATGGAATTTTTTGAAATGTTTCGGAATTGTCTTAAGTGACTCGATGTCATCCTCTTTTTCTGCCGCAATAATATCACGAATATGTTCCTTCACTCGTACTTTTAGGGCACGTGTAGTCAAACCCACATAAATTTTCCCACACGGGCAGGTGGCATGAAAAATTACAGCTGTCGTGGTGCATGTAATATGATGTGTGATGGTATATGTCATCTGCCCACTCGAATTCGGGAAAGACGTGGCACGCTCTATATTGGGGCAGGCCACGCATCTCCCACAGGGAAAACAGCCCCAATTTGGTCGTATCTTTAGATCAAAAATTGTTTTTTTTGTGGGCTGATAATGGCTGAAGACCAACATATCCTTCAGATTTTTGCTCCTCCTAGCTGTAACACTAGCATTCGGTGAAAGATACTGACTGAGAGATGGATCCGATCGTAAGATTGGCCAAAATTTTTCTATACTTTTCCTCATTGCATTCCATTGTGAGTGGAACGTTGTAATGAGCCTGACCTGCTCTCTTTTTTGTTTATCCTGTTTGGTATACAGTAGGGTTTGTCTATTATTATTGCCTGCTCTGATGCAGGCTGAATTAATATTTTTCCTACTGTAGCCCCGTACTGAAGCCCTGTTTCCGTACAGCGCTCATACAGTGGGCGTATTTGTATTGTCCAGGCTCCGTACTCGCCCCTCTGACGTCACCGCGTCATGTGACTTTTTGTCACGTGTAGCGGTGACTCATAGTGGGCTGACTCCGGTTGCTAGGTGACGATGACACGTCCTTCCTGTTTGGGCTCTGTGATTGTCTGCACAGGGCATGCGCCGCCATATTGATCCAAATACTCTTTTCATTGGCTGGATCTCCATATAAATACACCTACCCTGCCGGTATGATGCCACGCCCCCCTCCCTGACGAAGGCTATTGCTGAAACGCGCGTCGGATGGGACTTGGCGCCATTCCAGCTGTGAGTATGCGTGTTTACCTCTAATACTTGGTTGCCACAATATGATGCCTTTTTGTATCACTTTGTCTTGGGATTCCGCCTGAATATCATTCAGTAATATATGCTGGCTTCCCTTCTACTCTCTACAAGGTTTTCATTGTGGCTCCCTTATAACGTTGCACATTTATTTTGCTCCCAGCTGCTCTGGTATGCCATCTTGTGTATCCTCCCTGTTACTACACCCCCTCTTTTCTTCTTTGTATAATTTTACTCTTAAATAAAGATTCTTTCTTATACCACTTTTGTTATCTGATCTTTTTGTGAGTTGGTTTATCAGCAACCAATCAGTGTATGAACTATACTGAATACATAGGAGAGATCAGAAAAATCAAAATGATGGAGAAAAGGTAATATTTCCTATCATAATGGGCAAAAATGAACAAAACCAGTAAGCTCACCTATGTAGGATCAAGGGGATGAATGGTGCTGGCAGGCATGGCATCTGCCCCAACTTATGTTTCGGCTTGGAAGCCTTCGTCAGCACCAAGCATACCTGAGCACAGTGTTGCTCGTGCAAGTGAAGTTTGTACTTAAAGCATGCGAACTCCGAACCCGAACCTTGATTTTTTTAAGTTGGTGTTCGGTTCGAAAGCCGAACCTCAGGTTCGCTCATCTCTAGTGGGCAGTGCTCAGCTCTCGACCCCCCTAACCACACAGACACCAAAGCACTGATTTATTTGTACGTTGTTTTGTAACCTATCCTCTTGATAAGTCATCAATTGATGTCCTCCCACCTCTCTTCCTGCTCCCTCTTTGACCGGTTACAATATGACTTCTGACCCCATCATTCCACTGAAACTGCCCTATCCAAAGTCACTAGCGACCTACTAACTGCAAAAGCCAAGCGACACTACTCTGTCCCCCTCCTCCTAGACCTGTCATCTGCCTTTGACACAGTAGACCATTACTTCTACTACAAATTCTCTTGTGTCTGGGCATCACAGACTTGGCGCTATCTTGGATCTCCTCATACCTAACTGACCAAACTTTCAGCGTCTCTCACTCTCACACCACTTCCTCATCTCGCCCCCTATCTGTCTGTATCCCCCAAGGTTCAGTTCTTGGATCCCTGCTGTTCTCCATCTACACCTTTGGCGTGGGACAGCTCATAGAGTCCCATGGCTTTCAGTATCATCTCTATGCTGATGATATGAAGATCTACCTTTCTGGACCTGACATCACCTCAGTCTCTACTAACCAGAATCCCACAATGTCTGTCTGCTATTTCTTCCTTTTTCTCTGCTCGATTCTTAAAACTGAACATGGACAAAACAGAATTCATTGTATTTCCTCCTCCTCACTCAACCCCGCCACCTGACATATCCATCAATGTCAATGGCTGCTCACTTTCCCCAGTCCCACGTGCTTGCTGCCTGGGAGTAACTCTAGATTCTGATCTCTCTTTTAAGCCACACATCCATGCCCTCTTCACCTCCTGCCACCTCCAACTCAAAAATATTTCCCGGATTCGTACATTCCTTTCCCAAGAAGCTGCAAAAACCCTAGTACATGCCCTTATTATCTCCCGCCTGGATTATTTCAACCTCCTGCTCTCTGGCCTCCCATCTAACAGTCTCGCACCCCTACAATCTATTCTAAACTATGCTGCCCGGATAATCCACCTGTCCCCCCGCTACTCCCCGACCTCTCCTCTCTGCCAATCCCTTCACTGGCTTCCCATTGCCCAACGACTCCAGTTCAAAACCCTAACCATGATATACAAAGCCATCCACAACCTGTCTTTTCCCTACATCTGTGTCCTAGTCTCCTGGTACTTACCTGCACGTAACCTTTGATCCTTACAAGATCTCCTTCTCTACCCCCCTCTCATCTCTTTTTCCCACAATCGCATCCAAGATTTCTCCCGTGCCTCCCCATACTCTGGAATACTCTGCCACAGCATATCAGACTCTCGCCTACTTTGACAAGCTTCAAAAGGAACCAGAAGACCCACCTCTTCCGACAAGCCTACAACCTGCCGTAACCCTCAGTCTGATACCAGCTCTGCACTAACCTACTGTATCCTCACCTATCCCTTGTAGACTGTGAGCTCTTGCGGGCAGGGACCGCTCTTCTCCCGCACCAGTCTGTGGCTTGTATTGTTTATGATTATTGTACTTGTCCCTATTATGTACACCCCTTTCACATGTAGAGCACCATGGAATAGATGGCGCTATAATAATAAATAATAATAATAATAATAATAATAATAATAATAATCACTACCAACTCGTGCTCCACAAATTTTAGTTACAGAACGCTGAAATGCCTTCTCGAAATGGATCCATGGAACGATAGATCAGTATTGATTGTTCACGGAGACTAAAGCCTGCTTTACACACTGCAATGTATCTTACAATGTGTCGGCGGGGTCACGTCGTAAGTGCTGCACATCCGGCATCGTAAGTTACATTGCAGTGTGTGACAGGTACGTGCGATTGCGCTTGAACGGTAAAACGTTTATCGCATACACATCGTACCTTTCTCTAGAATTGAACGTCAGATTGTTCATCGTACCCGGGGTAGAACACATCGCAGTGTGTGACACCCCGGGAACGATGAACAGATCTTACCTACGTCTTGCGGCTCCCGGCCCACAATGCGGAAGGAAAAAGGTGGGCGGGATGTTAACGCCCCACTCAGCTCCGCCCCTCCGCTTCTATTGGCCGGCTGCCGCGTGACGTCGGTGTGACGCCGAACGTCTCTCCCACTCCAGGAAGTGGACGTTCATCGCCCACATCGAGGTCGTATGGAAGGTAAGTGCGTGTGACGGGGGTGAATCGTTTGTGCGGCACGTTCAACAAATTGAACGTGCCACACATACGATGGGGGCGTTGCAAATCGCATACGATATTGTATGCAAAATTGCAACGTGTAAAGCAGGCTTAAGGGGCCCTTTGCACACTACGACATTGCAAGCCGATGCTGCGATGCCGAGCGCGATAGTCCCCGCCCCCGTCGCAGCTGCGATATCATGATGATAGCTGCCGTAGCGAACATTGTCGCTACGGCAGCTTCACATGCAGTCACCTGCTCTGCGATGTCGCTCTGGCCGGCGACCCGCCTCCTTCCTAAGGGGGCGGGTCGTGTGGCGTCACAGCGATGTCACACGGCAGACGGCCAATTGAAGCGGAGGGGCGGAGATGAGCGGGACATTAACATCCCGCCCACCTCTTTCCTTCTGCATTGCAGACGGGACGCAGGTAGGAGATGTTCCTCGCTCCTGCAACTTCATACACAGAGATGTGTGCTGACGCAGGAACGAGGAACAACATCGTACCGTCGCTGCAGCCAAAATAATGAAAATGACCGACACTACACCGATCATACGATACCGACGCTTTTGCGCTCGGTAATCGTAGTTAAAACAATTTACACACTACTATGTCGAGAGCGACGCCGGAAGTGCGTCACTTTCGATTTGACCCCACCGACATCGCACCTGCGATGTCGTAGTGTGCAAAGGGCCCCTAATTTTGCCTGATTTCCATCTGATTCCAGATTAATGCAACTTTAAATAGTAAAATGTGACTTGTTAAATCAGGAGAATTCAGTGACGTGTAAATTCATTGAGAATTTTGTGTATATTTTTATGGATTTCCCCTTTAATTATGACACTTACCTAAAAATCTCAATGTTTGGATTACAAAACCCATTATAACACGTTGAATGTTTAAAACCCGGTACAAAAAATGCCTAAACTGTTTAGTTTGGCCAGGAAGCATATGCATCTAATTCTCACAGAAGCTTTCTGGAAAACCAGCGACAAGATTGGCACTTTAGGCTTGCCTCAGGCAGTCAGCAGTGGTAGAAAGCTTCACATTACCTCACATGTAAACTTTCTCAACTGACACAAAGCTTAATGGATGTGAACCCTGACAATTGTAGCCAATGGAGTGTAAGTGACAAGCATCCTGGCATGCCATTATGTATTTCTCCCTCCCGTTCTTGAAGGTGTAATCTCTCCGGAGTAAACCTTGATGTTAGGATGTCATTGTATTCTTGACAGGTGATTCTTAACGTTTACTAACAATTATATAACAAGCGCGGAGTCGAGAGATGTGTTAGCCAAGCACATTTGTCTTAAGAAACTGAAGGAGATGTTGCTATTAGTACATTCTGTTCTAACTTGACCTCGGTGTTCGCTTCCCGACTTAGCTAACGGAACGTATTTGTGAAGATAATGGGAATTAAAAGCGAAGAGCTGCTGTAAATACAAGAAAAAGTATTTGCCGCCTTCCTAGCATCCCTTGTTATTACCTATTTGCCTCATTGAGACCATTTTCCCAAGTAGCATCATTTTTTATCCGTTGTATTTTTTTGTGCAACAAATCCGCTTTGTTGAACTGATCAAGTAAAGTGGATGTGATTTCATGGAAACTCGCACCCACTGTGAACCTAAAGACTCTGTTAATCTGTGCAATTTTGATGCACTTATTCCTATAGCCCAAATGCAGATTTTAAGTGTTTCTGCACAAAAAAAAGTACTAAAAATGCTACCGTATTTTTTGTTTTATAAGACGCACCCCAAATTTGAAGGAGAGAAATAGGAAAAAAATAATTTTTACTGTTAAAATGAGGGTCTGTCTTATAAACCTAGTGCATCTTATATTAGCTCATGAGAGTGGAGCGGGGGAGGTGGAAGGGCAAAGGAGGCAGGGTAGGCGAAGCTGCGGGTTTGGAGGAGGGGGTGTCGCGGTTCAGGAGGGTTGATGATGTTGCGGGCTCGGAGGAGGGGGTGCCGCGGCTCAAGAGAGTCAGTGTGCGGTAGAGGAGGGTCGGCGATACTGAAGGCTTTTTGGGTGTCACGGCGGCAGACGCCATTGATTGCCAGCGGGCTCGGAGGAGGGGATGTTGCGGATCAAGAGGGTCAGTGTGCAGCAGGGGAGGATTGGTGATACTGCGGGTTCATGGGGTGTCGCGGTGGCTAGTGCCATTGATATGCCGGCAGACTGCAGGCTCCCTTGAATTGCCATTGATACACTGGATGGATGGGTTGCGATGGCCGCGCGCTCGCAGATTGGCTTCCGCTGCCATTTTTTTGAAGTCTATCACGTCAACCACTGGCAATTCAAAGCAGCCCACAGATCAATGGTACCCGTCACCTCAACACCTTACAAGCCCACAGTAACGTCGACCCTCCGCTACCGCACACTGACCCATTGAGCCGCAACACCGCCTCGTCCGAGCCCGCTGGCAGATCAGTGACGCCAGCCGCTGTGACACCCCACGAGCCCACAGTATCGCCGACCCTCCACTGCCACACACTGATCTTCCTGAGCTGCTCCACTGCAGAGACACCGCCTCCGAGCCCTCCGTTTCACCGACCCTGCGCAACAACCACTGCCCGGTAAGCCATATGCGGTTTGAAAGATGCACCCCCCATTTTCCCACAGTTTTGGAGGAAAAAAGTGCGTCTTACCATATTTTCCGGTTTAAATATGGTACTTAACATGTACATCAAATACGCATCAAAAATGATAAAAGGTATAAATAATCATCAAAAAATGCAATTGTGATGCCCTGGGCAAGCCAGGGGTCACAGGTCATCACACCACCACACCCTACACCCCAGTTAGGAACACCCAAGCTACCAAAATCCTTGTTGCCTTCCTCCAGGGGCTGATGTTCACACCAGGGGGTGGGCCAGGCGGTTGGCTCTGCCCACCGAGGAGTTCACAGCCCTGGACGCGGGAGGAACCAGGCAGATCAGTTAGGGAAGTGAAGGAGTAAACATGAGTTGAGTTAAGGAAGTGAAAGTAGAAGGAAGTGAAGTGGTAGAGGAGCAAAGGAGAAAACTGGAGTAAAGGAGTAAAAGGGACAGTAAGAAAGCCTGAAGCTGGTCCGGGTGTGTGCCCCGGACTGAGACAGCAAGGTCAGCAGACGGCGGTGATTGTCCGCAGGGGTGACTGCTCGGAGGTTCCTGGAAGGACCGCGGACGGGTGGTGACCCGGCGGTCTGGAGCAGTGTACAAGGAACAGTCAGCACCAGGGCAGGGGCCTCTCGGACCCCGGCAAGGCTAGGAGTCGCCACAATTTGCCAAATCCATCAGTGAAGGGGACGTCTGTCTCCCAACAACCAAGTCCCGATTGAAGGCAACAGCCCAACCATTAAAATAGAGACACCGCCACCGCCAGGGCACCAGTTTCTAAGGGCCAGCGCCTGCGGGCAAAGAGTAGAGCTCCTCCGGTCCAGCTTGAAGCCGGGGAGCGGGTTACCGGTGGGAACCCATCGAAACCATCAACAACATTGGGTGCAGGAAAAGGGACATCACCGTCACCTACTGGGGAAGCAAGTGCAGCCGTCCGTGGGAACCGTCTTTTCAGCCGTGTGTTTTACCGAGAACTGTGTCATCGTCTCAGGCTGAATGAGTACCACAGTGCCGCAAGGCACAGCGCTGCCCCCGTGTCCCTGCGCCCACCAGGCCTTGCATCTCCCACCTCATCACTGGGCCCCGGGATCACCAACCCCTACCCACGGATGGGCAACACAACAACTTGCTGCTTCACACCATCACTCCCGGGATCCCCACACAGAGCAGCGGTGGTGTCAACAACTCACCACAACCGTGGGTGGCGTCACAGACAATAACCAATCCCTACACCCAAAATCCCCTTTCACTCACGGGCGAGGAGCGCCGCTCGAGAACCCCCGGGACCCGGCCCACCGCTCGAGCCACCACTGAGCAGCCGCGCCGGACCCGAGCAGGGGGGGTGAGCGCAGTGCTGACACCCTCCTCCCCGCCCGCGACACAATCATAGCAGATTGCTATTGTATATTTTGGTGTGGACACTTACCAAAAAATGCAGTGGGAAAAAAAGCAACATTTTAAGGCATAGGGACACGACCTGCATGGTTTCTTACCATTTTTGGCTAAATTAGATAATATTGTTAACATTAGAGATGAGGCATAATTCAAAGTTGGCTGATTCACGCAAATTAGGAATAGAGTTTAAATATGCATGCAAATATTCCCTAAAAAAGCAATCATGTATTTTGCTCTGAGGTCTCACGACCTCAACCACTATAAATCAGCCTTTCAGTGTTCAGATCATATGCCACACACTGCATCAAATTGGTCTGCATGGCTGTTGTGCCAGAAGGAAGTCTTTTTTAAATATAATGCAGAAAAAAGCTGTAAACAGTTTGCTGAAGAGAAGCAAATTAAGAACATGGATTACTGGAACCATCTCATGTGGTCTGATGAGAGACCAAGATAAACTTATTTGGTTTAGATGGTGTCAAGGGTAGGTGGTGGCAACCAGGTAAGGAGTACAAAAGCAAGTGTGTTTTGCCTACCTATAGTAAAGCATGGTGGTGGGAGTGTCATGTTTGGGGCTGCATGAGTGCTGTCAGCTGTGGGGAGCCACAGTCCATTGACGGAACCATGAATGTAAACATACAGTGACAAGCGGTAACAATTGGTAGAATTTTGGACTTTCAGACTCCATATCTCTCCATCCTCTACATCTTTGAGCTTGAAACTACCTTCACTTTATAATCAATCATCTTGTCTATCTCATATATCAATTTAGCTTTCAACTATTTACCACATCATTAGTTATGCAGATACCTGTTATTTTACAGATTCTTGGTAACTTACTTATTTCTGCCGGTATACTACAAATTACAACCTGTTCTCAAAATCCCTAATAACTACGTGTGTTATCAGTTTGATTTTCAAGAAAAAGGTCACTAGTTCGAATCGAGGAACAACCATCAAGACGATTGCCAGGAAACGGCATCATCCAGCTTAGCGATAGCGGTCTTTCGGCCAAGAAAATTGCCAAACTGCATCATTTGAGGCCATAACAGTTGAAGGAAAACAAAATTAAGTCTGTCCATCCATTCAAAAGCCAAGAGGTGACGTCCGGGCAAAATATAGGAGTCAACAAGTTAGCTCACCACAAGGTCTTTGCAGTGGAAGTGGCTTCGTAATAGTGAGATCACAAAATGTCCATGCAAGTGCCATCCTATGCACATTACATAAGTCTGGAATGGTGGCCCGAAAAAAGGTGAAGAATCCTAGGCTTCAATATAACTATATCACTAAGCGTCGGCTCAAGTTTGCAAAGAAGTATGAAAAGTTGATAGTAGAATATTGGAAACGGTTGATTTGGTAATGATGAGACAAAAGTCAATAGACTAGGTTCTGATGGGTGCAAATGGGTCTGGAAAAAACAAAGGGAAAATGGGGTTATTGAGTTTAGAAATTGAAGGAACTGTCAAGTTCAGTAGAGGAAGCCTGATGATATGGGGTTGTTTCACAGCCAAAAGAGTTGGATATTTGTCCATGATTGATGGTGGTCTCAATGCTGAACTCTATGTGAGTATGCCACAAGATGAGTTACTTCATACACTCAAGTACAATCTGTATGAAAAGGATAACAGTGTTCCAGCAGACCTAGAACCCAAAGAATATGTCAACATGGGGAAAGAAATAGTTGAACAGCAATGATGTTTCTGGATGAGCCAGCACAGTACGCAGACCTCAACGTATCAATATCCAAGTGACTAACCAGTATGCACGAACTTTGGGAATGTGTAGAAGAGATTTTCCATTAGATATCAGAGGAGACATGCTTGAATTTGTTTGAGAAAGGGTTAAAAACCACGCTGCTGTGAAGAAGAGACTGAGGTATTTGCAGGATGTTACCTTTATTTCTACGCGTTTCGGAGGCACACCTCCTTCATCAGGAAAAAAATCACAGATCTACATGTGGTTCTCATGATGTATTTCTGTACTGATTTGGATTCTGATTTTGTAGTGATAGAGGTTCTGGGTTGGTATTGATTGTGATACAGAACTTCTGTACTGTTGATGCTTCTGGTGCTATATTTCTGTACTGCTGGTGCTTCTGGTTCTGTATTCCTGTACAGTTATTTGTTCTGATCCGTTACCCATGTAACAAATAATAACCACTGAGATAACATGATAAATAGCTATGTTATTGAAGTGTTGTGCCATCTAACAAGTTGTCCACTTATTTTTACATGAATGGCCTATCCTTAGGATAGGGTCATCAATGTTTGATCAGCTGGAGTCTGACACCCGGCATCCCTTCTAATTAGCTGTTCTCAGTGCCAGTGGCAGCAGCAGATAGCTGGAAGTGCTTAGTTGTGGAGCTGTGCCATGGACTGATAGTGGCTGTGGCTGGGTACTGCACATCGACCTCCCTTTCAAATAAATAGGAAATAGATGGACAGTACTTAGCCGTGCTCACTATCAGAAGATGGGGTAGCTCTGGTACTGATCATTTCTGGATGCCTGCTGCCACTGCCGACATCGACAACAGCTGATCAGCGAGGGTGCTGGATGTCTGACCCCAGCATATAAAACATTGATGACCTATCCTAAGGATACTGGACAACCTACTTAACTGTTACTACATAAAATCATAGAATTTTAGAGTTGGAAGGGAATTCCAGGGTCATCATGTCCAACCCCCTGCCCAATGCAGTATTCATCAAATGAGAATAATGATGATCCCTCTACACCAGTGTTTCTCAACTCCAGTCCTCAAGACCCACCAACAGATCATGTTTTCAGGTTTTCCTCAATCAGGTTTTCAGGCTTTCATTAATGTTGCACAGGTGATGGAATTATTCCTTGTCTAATATTGAGGAAAACATGATCTGTTGATGGGTCTTGAGGACTGGAGTTGAGAAACACTGCTCTACACTGTGACATCTCTTCAGATATTTGTAGACAGCTATTAAGTCTCCTCATAGCCTTCTTTTTTGCAAGCTAAACATTCCCAGATCCTTTAAACCTTCCTCATAGGACATAATTTGCAGTTCGTTTACCATCCTGGTAGCTCTTCTCTGAACTTGCTCCAGTTTTTCAATGTCTTTTTTAAATTGTGGTGCCCAGAACAGAACACAGTATTCCAGATGAGGTCATATCAAAGAGAAGTAGAGTGGGATAATTACTTCATGTGATCTATACTCTATGTTTATCTTAATACATCCGCAAACTGTGTTTGCCTTTTTTGCTGCTGCATCACACTCTTGACTCATGTGCAGTATGTCATCTATTAGTATACCAAAGTCTTTTTTACAATGGCTGTTGCTAAGCTCTATTCTGCATATTTATCCTCCCAAATACATCTGTATCTATATATGTGTGGAGCATTAATTATAAAATTAAGTCTTGTAACATGCCAAATGCTAGTGTGGCGCCCTGGACTAGCCAGGTCATCACAGGGACTACAACACAACACCCCCACCCTGAGATAGGCACACCAGTCAGACACAAATCCTTGTTGCCTCCCTCCAGGGGCTGATGTCCACACCAGGTGGGGTGGAGCCAGGTGGTTGGCCCCACCCACTGAGGAGTTCACAGTCCTGGAGGCGGGAAAGGAAGTTAGTTGAGATCTGAGTAAGAGTCAGGAGAGGAGTGAGGTGGTAGTAGAGAAGCAAACTGACCGTGTCCGGGTACGTGGCCCGGGCACCGAGAGCAAGGTTGGCAGACGGTGGTGGCCGTCTGCAGGAGAGGCAAATCGACGCGGAACCGTAGGACCGGGGACGGGCGGTGGCCCGCTGGTACCGAACCGGGGAGCGAAGTGAAGCCAGCACAAACCGGCAGGCCTGCGGACCCCGACCAGGCTTGGAGTCGCCGTTAAACAGGTCAAATCCGTTAGTGACCAGAACCCCAGGGGTTTCCAAACAGCCAAGACCCGATTGAAGGCAACCGTCCAAACAGCACAAGGGAAATACAGCTACCGCCACAGCTAGAGTTCCCAGGGCCAGAGCCCGCGGGCAAAAGGGCTCCTCCAGCCCATATACACGCTGGGGAGCGGGTTACCGGTGGGAAGCCATCGGGACCGAACACACACAAAAGGTGCAAGGAAAGGCAGCCACCACCAACCGTCCGGGAGAAGCCACAGCAGCCGGCTGCGGGACCCGTCCATCCAGCCGTTTGTTTTACCAGAGACTGTGCACCCATTTGTGGCTGAGTGAGTACTACCGTGCCGACTGGCACCGCGCTGCGCAGTCCAAGCAACCCTGCACCTTGCCAGCCCTGCTTCCCCGTCACCTCAACCGGACCCCGGGACCACCCACCCCTACCCACGGAGGGGGAAAACATCTCAGCTGCTCCCTAACAACGCTCCCGGGATCCCCGTCACCAGCAGCGGTGGTGCCCACCTTCACCACAAACCGTGGGTGGCGTCACGGACCAAATCCCCAAACCAAACCACCTCTTTCACGCACGGGCGAGGAGCGCCGCTCGAGTCCCCGGATCCGGCCCACCGCTCGAGCCACCGAGCAGCCGCAGCAGCGCCGGACCCGAGCGTTAACGAGAGCGCAGCAGCGACGGCGTCCTCCCCGCCCGCGACACTAGCAGCGTGTAATACACTCACTGTCGTGATTTGGCTCTGCTTGTTGGTTCAGCGGTAATCGCATTATGATTCATGTGATTTCCATACTTAAGTAGTGGCTGTAGTTGTTCAATGAAGATTGAAAATTAGGGACAGAAGCTAGTTGGTATGCGACCTTAAGAGTGAAATTTGCTTATTAGTGGTAACATGAGAATTCTTCAAACCATTTAAGCCGTGGATAGGAGGGGTGCCAAAATTGAATTGAAATTTGGCTCTGCTAAAAGCTCCAGTGAAAAGTGTAGACAAGACCAGTACTGGCAGTGGGGGCCTACAAAACCATCAGAGAACCGACTGGACCTGCAGTGGTAGAGACAGATGAGAGGCTAGGTTAATATAGCTTTTGTCTTTTAAAACTCTTGTCTAGTAAGTTTGAATTTACTAGAATCCACAAATTTTGCAAAATTCTAAGTAAATTAGATTATTTTTTGCTGATCCATAACTAACATTTAAACATTTTAGAATAAATATTGAATATTATCAGATAGCCTTCCCAAACCATCATTTAACCAGGTATCACGAGAGTGTCACGGGTGACAGACAGTCATATGGTTTCTGGCCATAGAAGGTCACAGTGTTTGGCTGCACAGAATGTTCCCTGACTTTCCATTGTTCCTGCTGTCAGTATTCATTGGTATAGGTAGCTTTCCTTCTGGATGTCAACATTTTTGGACCCAGCAGGAGCTCGCTTTCCACCTAGCTTCTGAATATCAACATTATCTTGGTGAATAAATACCCTGTCCTTCCTTGGACTGGTTCTGGTGATATTTTCAGTTCATTCAAGCCTTGGTTACAAGCCGGTGGCTTGTACCCTTCTTTTGTATCATTGCTTAAAACTTTGCTGAACTTCTACCTGAGTCATCTGTGGATAAGTAGTATGCATTTTCTCCTTGTGTGTCCTCCTTTTGTCATCTATAGTGTTTAGTGGGGTTGACGAAAAACTTATCCCATGCATTCCATATTTAGTGCCCAGCACTAGGGATACTTAGGGTCAGGTATCTGGCTCACTGCATAGGTACAGAACCTATCTAGTGTGGCTAGGGACTCCAGGGACCAGCAGTAGGTTTGGGCAGGGGTTACAATCTTCCCTTTTCCTAGACACAGCTTTTCCTTACCTTTCCTTTCGCCGTTCACTTGGTACTTCCCTGTACCTAATGTGACACCAGGCCACAGAGGATGTCCAAATTAATACTTACAGTAATATGAAGTTCATAATGTAAAATTAATTGTCATTATAATATTGGTAGTATTTAAACTCCTAAGACAAGAGCACATGGGTTAGACTGCTACAATTTTCCCCCATGCAGATATACTCCCATGTCTATACCACATGTTCAGATCAGTCATGTTGGTAGATTAGGGAAGTTTAGATCTTGCCTCCAGTTAAGCCCAGAATTGCCTCTGGCCCTACTTGAAAATGGCCACAAACCTTACTAGATAACTCACGTAAGCACTCTGTTCTATGCATGATACAGCCTCGAATTTGCCAGGATTTTATCCAAAAAATCAACGTAGTTCCAGCAATGTCGGCACTATCAAAAACGATTGTCATGTTTAACTTCCTCACAAATAGTGATGAGTTAAATTCAAATAAAGAAAAGGAGGCAGGGCAGGAGTAGGAGTGATTACAGAGGACCGACCCACAAAGTCTCCCCCTGATGCTCAAGCCACTGCACCACCAATGAGGTCATTTCTGAAGGTTTGAACAAGGATTATTCTGCAATAAAGCTTCGGATTTCTTATCTAAAGGTATCATTTTAATCAGCATCCTAGCACCATAATGAGACTGTTTTTAGTTTATGGGGAAAAAACAGCTGGAGGGTTCCCTTTAAGTACACTTATCACTTCAGAAAATGCTATGTACCTGCAAATATAATGTTAATCTATATTTAACCCCTTCACGACCTTGGACGTTATTTTTTTTCTTTATTTTCTGATTTTTTTTATTTTTTGGTTTGAAAGCTGGGATTTGTCTGTCGGGAAAACTGAGCCACTGTGTTACTATGTGCATTTGCAAACATTAATCTGGCTTTTTTATGTTTCTTTTGGAGTAATGTCTTCTTTCTGGCAGAGTGACCTTTCAGCTCATGTTGATACAGTATTTGTTTGACTGGAGATAATGGCACAATCTTACCAGCTTCCGCCAGCATCTTCACAAAGTCTTTTGCTTTTGTTCTTGGGTTTTAAATACGGGTCTGGTCAAAGCATGTTCATCTCTTATGCACAGAACCCATCTCCTTCCTGAGCAGTATGATGGCTGAACATTCCCATCTTGTTTGTACTTGCATATAATAGTTTGTACAGATGAACGAGGCATCTTCAGGTGTCTGGAAATTGCACCCCAGGATCATCCAGACTTGTGCAAATTCACAATTCTCTTATTGGTTGATTTACTTTGACTTTCCTATGATGCTACCCAAACAAACAGTGTGTTTCAGGTGTCCACTAAAATACATCAACAAGTGTAATTAACGCAGATGTTACCAAAAAATCAGAGGCTTTCAAAGACATGACATCATCATATGGGCTGTCCCATATTATTTAAAGACATAGTACTCTTAGGGTATGGAAACTTTTGACTTTGCAGACAGAAAAGGTTTATTATGATTTCATGTCAGATAGTGAGGAAAAACCTGCAGATGTGTCTGTATAAAGAGCGGAGGGAAAAACCTGCATATGTGTCTGTATAAAGAGCGGAATGAAAAACCTGCAGATGTGTCTTTTTAGGTAGTGTATGTAAACCTCTGGTTTCAACTGTACTTCCTATGTTGGTAAGCACTCTCTTTCTAGAACATTTGTGTATTTTTTTATTGTCCAACTATTTATTGATTCCAATAAATAGTTATATTTGTGTAAAAAAATAACCCTCAAAAATCCACATATTTGGAATTGCCGCGTCCGAAACAACCTGATCTTTAAAACTGTCATACTAGTTAACCCCTTCAGTGGATATCATAAAAAATATAAAGCAAAAAACTATGTCTTTGACTGGAGATAATGGCACAATCTTACCAGCTTCCGCCAGCATCTTCACAAGGTCTTTTGCTTTTGTTCTTGGGTTTTAAATACAGGTCTGGTCAAAGCATGTTCATCTCTTATGCACAGAACCCATCTCCTTCCTGAGCAGTATGATGGCTGAACATTCCCATCTTGTTTGTACTTGCATATAATAGTTTGTACAGATAAACGAGGCATCTTCAGGTGTCTGGAAATTGCACCCCAGGATCATCCAGACTTGTGCAAATTCACAATTCTCTTATTGGTTGATTTACTTTGACTTTCCTATGATGCTACCCAAACAAACAGTGTGTTTCAGGTGTCCACTAAAATACATCAACAAGTGTAATTAACGCAGATGTTGCCAAAAAATCAGAGGCTTTCAAAGACATGACATCATCATATGGGCTGTCCCATATTATTTAAAGACATAGTACTCTTAGGGTATGGAAACTTTTGACTTTGCAGACAGAAAAGGTTTATTATGATTTCATGTCAGATAGTGAGAAAAACCTGCAGATGTGTCTGTATAAAGAGCGGAGGGAAAAACCTGCATATGTGTCTGTATAAAGAGCGGAATGAAAAACCTGCAGATGTGTCTTTTTAGGTAGTGTATGTAAACCTCTGGTTTCAACTGTACTTCCTATGTTGGTAAGCACTCTCTTTCTAGAACATTTGTGTATTTTTTTATTGTCCAACTATTTATTGATTCCAATAAATAGTTATATTTGTGTAAAAAAATAACCCTCAAAAATACACATATTTGGAATTGCCGCGTCCGAAACAACCTGATCTTTAAAACTGTCATACTAGTTAACCCCTTCAGTGGATATCATAAAAAATATAAAGCAAAAAACTATGTCTTTGACTGGAGATAATGGCACAATCTTACCAGCTTCCGCCAGCATCTTCACAAGGTCTTTTGCTTTTGTTCTTGGGTTTTAAATACAGGTCTGGTCAAAGCATGTTCATCTCTTATGCACAGAACCCATCTCCTTCCTGAGCAGTATGATGGCTGAACATTCCCATCTTGTTTGTACTTGCATATAATAGTTTGTACAGATAAACGAGGCATCTTCAGGTGTCTGGAAATTGCACCCCAGGATCATCCAGACTTGTGCAAATTCACAATTCTCTTATTGGTTGATTTACTTTGACTTTCCTATGATGCTACCCAAACAAACAGTGTGTTTCAGGTGTCCACTAAAATACATCAACAAGTGTAATTAACGCAGATGTTGCCAAAAAATCAGAGGCTTTCAAAGACATGACATCATCATATGGGCTGTCCCATATTATTTAAAGACATAGTACTCTTAGGGTATGGAAACTTTTGACTTTGCAGACAGAAAAGGTTTATTATGATTTCATGTCAGATAGTGAGAAAAACCTGCAGATGTGTCTGTATAAAGAGCGGAGGGAAAAACCTGCATATGTGTCTGTATAAAGAGCGGAATGAAAAACCTGCAGATGTGTCTTTTTAGGTAGTGTATGTAAACCTCTGGTTTCAACTGTACTTCCTATGTTGGTAAGCACTCTCTTTCTAGAACATTTGTGTATTTTTTTATTGTCCAACTATTTATTGATTCCAATAAATAGTTATATTTGTGTAAAAAAATAACCCTCAAAAATACACATATTTGGAATTGCCGCGTCCGAAACAACCTGATCTTTAAAACTGTCATACTAGTTAACCCCTTCAGTGGATATCATAAAAAATATAAAGCAAAAAACTATGTCTTTTCATCATACAGCTGACAAAAAAGTGGAATAAAATGCGATCAAAAAGTCAAATATGAATAAAAATGGTATAGCTGAAAATGTCATTTTGTCCTAGAAAAAACAAGCTGCTATACAGTTCCATCAGCAACAAAAATAGAAAAGTTATAGCTCTAAGAATACAGCAATGCAAAAATAGTTTTTTATTCCTATAAAATATTTTTTATGTTGTAAAAGTGGCAAAGCATAAAAAAATCTATATAAATGTGGTATCGCTGTAATTGTACTGACCCAAAGAACAAAACTGTCTCATCACTTTTATGACACCGTGAACGGCATAAAAAACAACCAAAAATCATTCCTGAATTGCTGTTTCTTCTCTATTCTGCCTCACAAAAAGCAGAATAAAAAGCGATCAAAAAATATTTTGTGGCCCAAAATGGTACCAAAAAAACTGCAACTCATTCCACAAGAAATAAGTCCTTTCATGACTTTGTCAGCAGAAAAATAAAAAACAAAACTATAGCCTTTAAAATTTAGGGATGCAAAATACCTTTATTTTATGCAAAACATTTTTAACATGATTGTAGCAAAATCTAAAAAAACTATATAAACCTGCTTTTGCTGTAATTGTACTGACTGTAGGAATAATGCCACCTAATCCCTTATACCACATGGTGAATGGTGTAAAAAATATATATAAATAAAGCCATTTCTTCAGTTGCTGTTGATTTGTTTATTCTGTGTCCAAAAATATCGCAGTATAGTGCGGCTCATATTTATCTTGAGCTCAATGCTGAGCGCTTACACAGGGGATTATATGTAAGGGGTACTTTACACGCTGCGACATAGCTAGCAATTGCTAGCGATGTCGAGCGATAGCACCCGCTCCCGTTGTACGCGCGAAATTTGGTGATCGTTGCCGTAGCGAACATTATCGCTACAACAGCGTCACACGCACATACCTGGTCAGCAACGTCGCTTTGACAGCCGAAAAATCCCTCCCTCAAGGGGGAGGTGCGTTCGGCCTCATAGCGACGTCCCTAAGCGGCCAGCCAATAGAAGCGGAGGGGCGGAGATGAGCGGGACGTAACATCCTGCCCACCTCCTTCCTTCCGCATTGCTGGTGGACGCAGGTAAGGAGATGTTCATCGTTCCTGCGGTGTCAAACATAGCTTTATGTGATGCCGCAGGAACGATGAACAACATCATTCCTGCAGCAGGAGCGATATTAAGGAAATGAACGACGTGTCAACGATCACCGTTTTGGAACGATTTTGCGATCGTTGATCGTCGCTCATTAGTGTTACACGCTGCGATCTAACTACCGGCGCCGGATGTGCATCACTACCGACGTGACCCCGACGATAGCGATGTCGCAGCATGTAAAGTACCCCTTAATCTCTGAAAAACATGATTCAGACAAAATTCCCAATGTAATCTACACCAATAGAGATGCACACACAGCGCCTCTGATTGGTTGCAGTCAGACACTCTGTTACACAGGGTGGTGGCACGTCTGATTGCAACCAATCAGAGATGTGGGGACTGCTGGTGGGCAAGGGAAGCAGTGAATATGTATGAGGTTAATGAGTGGCCCCCCAAAGTAGAGTGAGTGGACCCAAGAGGCAGTTACAGGTGTGTGGAGACCGTTAAGTATAATGTGCCTGCTTCAATCCACTCTATCCCTTCTACCACCATTTTTAAGCGCCGGATTCTAGTCACTATAGTCTATACAGTCATGGCCAAAAGTTTTGAGAATGCTACAAATATTAATTTTTACAAAGTCTACTGCTTAAATTTTTCTAATGGCAATTTGCATATACTCCAGAATGTCATAAAGAGTTTCATAGTATCATAGTATCATAGTTTTTAAGGTTGAAGGGAGACTCTAAGTCCATCTAGTTCAACCCGTAGCCTAACATGTTGATCCAGAGGAAGGCAAAAAAAACCCCCAATGTGTCAAGCTCCAATGGGGAAAAAGATTCCTTCCTGACTCCACATCCGGCAATCAGACTAGTTCCCTGGATCAATACCCTGTCATAAAATCTAATATACATACTGGTAATATTATATTTTTCAAGAAAGACGTCCAGGCTCTGCTTAAATGTTAGAACAACCTACAAAGAAGCTCCATAATCATCAACCATAGAATCCTACTCAGATTAAATACCAAACAATGTTTTCTTTATAGAAATCTATGGAAATTTATTCAGATACAATTTTATAAAAAGTTTTGCAGGGACATAAGAAAGTGCAACACAAAGTACAGAGATGTGTTTAAAAACATATACAGAGCTGATCAGGGAGGTGTGTCAGTTCAGACCAAGCTGGAAAATATGCATGACATGGCCCACAGAAACAGCATGACTAAAGTGCATTAGTATATCAATTATGTAATGTAATACAGTCAACAGTGCACTGAAATACATTAAATGTAGATAAAGCAAGATATTATATCAAAGACGTGCACTGTATATTCAAAGACCCATACAAGATTGTGGGGATCACCATACATAGCTCCCATGCATTGAAACATCAATTCCATGAGATACAGTCAAAAGCACACTGAAGTACACTGTATAGAACACAAATGACATGTTATATCATATGTATGCATGGAGAGCCATGCAGGGTGTGGGGAGCACCGTGCATGCTGTCCAATAAGCATGGAACAGAACTCAATTGATTAGAATGTCAGGACTATCCTGTGAGTTATGTGCCATTGTTCAATGTATGCAAATGCAAAGAGGCCCGTCCTTACAGCAGGAAAATCAGCAGAGTTCCAAAGTATATCAAGGTACTATGACCCACCAAGGACGCTGCTGTATTCAGCCTGGCACACCCCCCTGCACCTCAACGCGTTTCGCTTATCGCTTCATCGGGAGGTGCAGGGGTGACATCCAGGGCTGCTTATATCTGGGGTGAACAAATCTTACCATCCTATGGTGGCGCGCCCCGGAGATCCGATGCCCATCCTCCACTGTGTCCGGCGTTCAGGAAGCGGGTGTGCGCATGCGCACCACCCGACAACCATCAGATCACCAGGCACAGAGAGGAGGAGTGATCAGAGCCCCGTGCGCGCACAGGATGGAGTCCATAACCGCCATATTGCATGAGGGCAAACAAGAGGGCAAATGAGAGCAGAGCACAGGAAATGAATGCAAGAATAAGCATATGAAAAGTTAGACGATATCCATGTAATAATATCCATAAAATCTTCTAAGATGCAATCTTTCCAGATCTTGATGATGCAAGCAATCCAGATGTATCCTCTTGTTATAAGAGCCCCAGTATGCGCAGGTACAAGCAGCCATCTCTAAAGGGTATGAATTGATGAAAAAAAGGGGGGAATAAAAACAAAATAAAAAAGAATAAAAGAGAGAAAAGAATGTCAGAACATAAAACGGCAAATGGCGCGCAAGCACAAATCAATCCCCCCACTACACATTTGCAGACCGTGAGCGTCATGCTCAAAACAGGAAGGGCTTATAGCTGATCATATCATTCAGCCCCCGCGGTTTTACTGTATCAAGGGTTATAATCCATTTAGCCTCTTTCTTAAATATGGCATTCCTGAAGTCACCCCCTCTTGCACCAAGATAAACTTTGTCAATGCCTCTGAATCTGAGTAACCGCCAGTTACAATCATGACACTCCCTAAAATGTTTAGGGATATTCTTTAAAAGCTGAATTTCCTCCGATTTGGTGGCCTTAGCCGCACTCTTAATATCGCGGATGTGTTCCAGGACGCGTGTCCGGAACTCTCTGGTGGTCAGGCCCACATAAATGAGGCCGCAGGGACATATTGCCCAATGGATAATCCCAGTGGATCGACAATTTATGGAGTGTACAATTCTATAGGTGTTCTCTCTAGAAGAATCCCAAAATTCACTTGTTCGATCCATCTGTGGGCAAGCCCCACAGTCCCCACAAGAGCGTGACCCCCATCTAGGACCCCTATTTGCCCCAAAGATGTTTCTAGCTGCTGGGATGTAGAGGCTTTTCACAACTTGATCTTTTAGTGTTTTCGATCTTTTTGGCGTCACTGCAGGTCCAGAGGTAAGTATAAGGGACAAGTCATTGTCAGTGAGAAGCACTGACCAGTATTTCTTGACAATGGAGAACATCTCCCTCCATTGTCCATGATAAGGAGTGATGAAACGAACGATGTCATCATTCTTTTTAGGATGGGTTTTTAGTAGGACATCACGTGGAGTATCCCTCGCTCTGGTATATCCCTCCTGTATAGACTTTTCTCTATAATGCCGTGCCCTAAATCTTCTTTTTAAATCCTCAGATTGTTGCTCAAATAAAACATTATCAGAACACACCCGCCGGGCACGCAGAAATTGCCCTGTAGGAATGGAATCAATCACCTTTTTCGGATGTGAAGACCTGGCGCTCAAAAGTGAATTCACAGCCGTGGTTTTACGAAAAATATCCGTGCACAGTGTTCCGTCCGTCCCCTTCAATATTCGTACATCCAAATATTCGATACGTTCACTACTGAAGACATAAGTCAATCTGATGTTATTCGTATTATCATTAAGACGCTGCATAAAGATATCCAGCTGATTGATCTCCCCCTGCCAAATCAAAAAAATATCGTCGATGAAACGCAGCCACATGTGAACTGCGCCCATCTCAGATGCTGGAAAAAATATGGACCATTCCCATAATCCAAGAAAGAGGTTTGCGTATGAGGGCGCACAAGACGCCCCCATCGCAACTCCTCTCTCCTGGAGATAGAAACGGTCCTTAAATAAAAAGAAATTATGAGATAAAATAAACCTAAGTAAAAGCAGGAGGATATCAATCAGCTGCGCATCCAGCTCAGTAGACCGTAAAAAGAAGTCAACCGCAGCAATACCATCCTCATGGGCTATAGAGGTATAAAGTGACTCAACGTCAGCAGTGACCATGATGATGTCAGACTCGAATGTGATGCCCTCCAGGCGATTCAGGAACTCCGTGGAATCCCGAATATAAGACGGGAGGGTAATAACAAGGGGTTGCAAATAGTAGTCCAGGAACCTGCAAGCAGGTTCACATAGGCTATTATTGCCGGACACAATTGGCCTGCCAGGTGGGCAATCAATATTCTTGTGCACTTTCGGCAAAAAGTATATTGTTGGAATGACCGGGTGTTCAATTAGGAGGCCTTCAAAAACAGATTTGGGTATGATGCCCCTCTCAAGGGCAAGAGATAGCAGATCATAGAGCTCACCCTGATACTTCCTTAATGGATTCCCATCAAGTTTCGTATAGCAGGAGGCATCATTCAGTTGGCGGAACGCCTCCCTTTCATACTGCTCCTTGGACCAGAGAACCACGTTTCCGCCCTTGTCGGCCTGCTTAATTACAACATCATCCATATTTTTGAGCTCTTTTAATGCCACCCGTTGTTTGTGGCTTAGATTGTCATGTGTGCGCTTACGTGGTAAGCGCCTAAATTCTTGGGTCACCAATTTTGTAAATAACTCAATCACTGGGCAGGCCGACAAAGATGGAAATGTAGTGGATCTCTTTTTGATGGTTGCAGGAAAGGAGGAACTGGACGCATCCTCCTGTTCAGCCAATAGTGATTCCAATGCTCTCACTGCTTCCATATCCTCAACTGATAGATCCGGGTAAGATCCCAAATCTTTTTTCAAGAAATATTTTTTAAACATAAGTTTACGGCTAAACAGATGTAAATCCTTTATAGCAGTAAAAACATCAAATCTCTGAAAAACATGATTCAGACAAAATTCCCAATGTAATCTACACCAATAGAGATGCACACACAGCGCCTCTGATTGGTTGCAGTCAGACACTCTGTTACACAGGGTGGTGGCACGTCTGACTGCAACCAATCAGAGATGTGGGGACTGCTGGTGGGCAAGGGAAGCAGTGAATATGTATGAGGTTAATGAGTGGCCCCCCAAAGTAGAGTGAGTGGACCCAAGAGGCAGTTACAGGTGTGTGGAGACCGTTAAGTATAATGTGCCTGCTTCAATCCACTCTATCCCTTCTACCACCATTTTTAAGCGCCGGATTCTAGTCACTATAGTCTATACAGTCATGGCCAAAAGTTTTGAGAATGCTACAAATATTAATTTTTACAAAGTCTACTGCTTAAATTTTTCTAATGGCAATTTGCATATACTCCAGAATGTCATAAAGAGTTTCATAGTATCATAGTATCATAGTTTTTAAGGTTGAAGGGAGACTCTAAGTCCATCTAGTTCAACCCGTAGCCTAACATGTTGATCCAGAGGAAGGCAAAAAAAAACCCCAATGTGTCAAGCTCCAATGGGGAAAAAGATTCCTTTCTGACTCCACATCCGGCAATCAGACTAGTTCCCTGGATCAATACCCTGTCATAAAATCTAATATACATACTGGTAATATTATATTTTTCAAGAAAGACGTCCAGGCTCTGCTTAAATGTTAGTAGTGAATCACTCATTACAACATCATGCGGCAGAGAGTTCCATAGTCTCACTGCTCGTACAGTAAAGAATCCTCCTCTGTGATTATGATTAAACCTTCTTTCCTCAAGACGTAGCGGATGCCCCCGTGTTCCAGTCGCAGGCCTAGGTGTAAAGAGATCTTTGGAAAGGTCTCTGTACTGTCCCCTCATATATTTATACATTGTGATTAGATCCCCCCTAAGCCTTCGTTTTTCCAAACTAAATAACCCCAAGTTTAATAACCTGTCTTGGTATTGCAGCCCCCCCATTCCTCTAATAATCTTGGTCGCTCTTCTATCTACCTGTAAGATTATGCTATTTATAACCTTCTATACTGTTGCTATCAAGAAAAGCATCCATTCCTCTCTTAACCCCTTCACCCCCGGCCACTAAAACACCCTAATGACCGGGCCATTTTTTGCAATTCTGACCAGTGTCACTTTGACAGGTTATAACTCTGGAACGCTTCAACGGATCCTGGCGATTCTGAGATTGTTTTTTCGTGACATATTGTACTTCATGTCAGTTGTAAATTTAGGCCGATACTTTTTGCGTTTATTTGTGAAAATTTAGGAAATTGTGTGAAAATGTTGAAAATTTCGCAATTTTCAAACTTTGAAAATTTATGCCCATAAATCTGAGAGATATCTCACACAAAATAGTTACGAAATAACATTTCCCACTTGTCTACTTTACATCAGCGCAATTTTCGAAAGAATTTTTTTTTTCGTTAGGAAGTTAGAAGGGGTCAAAGTTCATCAGCAATTTCTAATTTTTCCAACAAAATTTACAAAATAATTTTTTTATGGACCACATCACATTTGAAGTGACTTTGAGAGGCCGAGGTGACAGAAAATACCCAAAAGTGACCCCATTCTAAAAACTGCACCCCTCACTCTGCTCAAAACCACATCCAAGAAGTTTATTAACCATTTAGGTGCTTCACAGGAACCAAAGCAATGTGGAAGGAAAAAATGAAAATTTTACTTTTTAACACAAAAATGTTACTTTAGCCATAAAATTTTCATTTTTACAAGGGAGAAAAGAGAAAGTGCACCCTACAATTTATTGTGCATTTTCTCCTGAGTACGCTGATACCCCATATGGGGTAAAAATCAATTGTTTGGGTGCACGGCAGAGGTCGAAAGGGAAGGAGCGCCATTTGAATTTTTGAACGCACAATAAGCTGCACTCATTAGCGGACGCCATGTCGGGTTTGAAGACCCCCTGAGGTGCCTAAACAATGGAGCTCCCCCACAAGTGACCCCATTTTGGAAACTAGAGCCCTCAAATAATTTTTCTAGATGTTTGGTGAGCACTTTGAACACCTGGGGGCTTCACAGAAGTTTATAACGTTCAGCCGTGAAAAGAAAAAAAAAATATTTTACCACAAAACTGTTGCTTCAACTAGGTAGCTTTTTTTTCACAGGGGTATCAGGAAAAAATGCAACATAAAATGTATTGTCCATTTTCTTCTGAGTACACAGGTACCTCATATGTGGTGGAAATCAAATGTTTGGGCACACGGCAGAGCTCGAAAGGGAAGGAGCACCATTTGAATTTTTGAACGCAAAATTAGCTGCACTCATTAGCGGACGCCATGTTGGGTTTGAAGACCCCCTGAGGTGCCTAAACAATGGAGCTCCCCCACAAGTGACACCATTTTGGAAACTAGAGCCCTCAAATAATTTTTCTAGATGTTTGGTGATCACTTTGAACACCTGGGGGCTTCATAGAAGTTTATAATGTTGAGCCGTGAAAAGAAAAAAAAAATTTTTTACCACAAAACTGTTGCTTCAACTAGGTAGCTTTTTTTTCACAATGGTATCGGGAACAAATGCAACATAAAATGTATTGTCCATTTTCTCCTGAGTACGCAGATACCTCATATATGGTGGAAATCAAATGTTTGGGCACACGGCAGAGCTCGAAAGGGAAGGAGCGCCATTTGAATTTTTGAACGCAAAATTAGCTGCACTCATTAGCGGACGCCATGTCAGGTTTGAAGACCCCCTGAGGTGCCTAAACAATGGAGCTCCCCCACAAGTGACCCCATTTTGGAAACTAGAGTCCTCAAATAATTTATCTAGATGTTTGGTGAGCACTTTGAACACCTGGGGACTTCACAAAACTTTATAAAGTTGAGCTGTGAAAAGATTTTTTTTTTTTTTTACCACAAAACTGTTGCTTCAACTAAGTAGCTTTTTTTTCCACAGGGGGATCAGGAAAAAATACACCATGAAATTTATAGTGCATTTTTTCCTGAGTACGACGATACCTCATATGTGGTGGAAAGTAATTGTTTGGGCGCATGGGCTCAGAAGAGAAGGAGCACCATTTGACAGCAAAATTTGTTTGAATCATTAGCGGATACCATGTCACGTTTGGAGACCCCCTGAGGTGCCTAAACAGTGGAGCTCCCCCACAAGTGACCCCATTTTGGAAACTAGACCCCTCAAGGAGTTTATCTAGATGTTTGGTGAGCCCCAAGGGGCTCCACAGAAGTCGATAATGTTGAGCCATAAATACAATTTTCTTTTGTTTTACCACAGAACTGTTACTTGAACCAGGTAGCTTTTTTTCACAAGGGTATCAGGAAAAAATGCACCATAAAACGTATTGTGCAATTTCTCCTGAGTACGCAGATACCTCACATGTGGTGGAAAGTAATTGTTGGGCGCATGGCATGGCTCAGAAGAGCAGGGCACCATTTGACAGCAAAATTGGTTGGAATCATTAGCGGAAGCCATGTCACGTTTTTAGACCCCCCCTATGGTGCCTAAACAGTGGAGCTCCCCCACAAATTACCCCATTTTGGAACTAGACCCCTCAAGGAATTTATCTAGATGTTTAGTGAGCCCCATGTACCCCCAGGGGCTCCACTGAAAGTTGATAACGTTGAACCGTGAAAATTATTTCTTTTTTTTTAAATTTTTGCAGCAACAAGGTAGCTTTTTGTTTCTTTTTACAACGGTATCAGGAAAAAATGCACCATAAAACGTATTGGGCAATTTTTCCCGAGTAAGCAGATACCTCATATGTGGTGGAAATCAATTGTTTGGGCGCATGGCGGGGCTCAGAAGACAAGGAACGCCATTTGACTTTTCAAACGCACAGACGCAGTGCACTGATCGGCCGCTGCAGGAGGCACGGTCGGATGAGATACAAAAAGCGCTGGGATACGGTAAAAAAACAAAAGTCACGCCAAACATTGAGCAGGGATGCTGATCTGCGCTCAGCGGGACACACGGACAGATGCGTTACTTTTTTTTCCGTATCCCCGACGCTTTTTGTATCGCATCAGTCCATGCGTCCCGCCGAGCGCTGATCAGGGATGCACATAACGGATCGGCATCCCTGCTCAATTTTTGGCATGACAAAAAGCATCGGGGATACGTAAAAAAAAGTCACGCCAAAAATTGAGCAGGGATGCCGATCCGTTATGTGCATCCCTGATCAGCGCTCGGCGGGACGCACGGACTGATGCGATACAAAAAGCGTCGGGGATACGGGAAAAAAAAAGTCCCGCCGAAAACTGACCACGGATGCAGATACGTTATCTGCATCCCTGATCAGCGCTCGGCGGGACGCACAAGGTGTAAAAATAGACAGGGGATAGAGGAAAAAAAGAAAAAAAAAAGTTATACTCACAGTACCCAGAGGAGTAGCAGGAGGAACAGAAGGCAAGCGAGATAGACAGCTGTACAGGAGACGCAGCCAGGAAGTTGGACAGCTCAGCAGAAGACCCAGGAAGAAGGACCCAGCGATGGAGGCAGATGTGATCGGCCGGTGAAGACAGGTAAGAGGACGTCGGGGGGACAGCAGAGGGGGGGGGGCAGCAGAGGGGGAGAGCAGAGGGGGAGGGGGAGAGCAGAGGGGGAGGGAGATACCGGAGGAGCTGCAGAATAGAGATCACGGGGGAGGCCGGCAGATTGGGATGTCGGGGGGCAGATCGGGATGTCGGGGGGGGGGGGCAGATCGCAGGAGGGCACGGGCAGGGGCCATTACGGGAGCGCGCAGGAGCAATCACAAGAGCGCACAGGGGCTGCAAGGAGAGCAGAGGAGGGAGATACCGGAGGAGCTGCAGAATAGAGATGGCGGGGGGCAGATCGGGATGTCGGGGGGGCAGATCGGGATGTCGGGGGGGCAGATCGCAGGGGGGCACGGGCAGGGGCCATTACGAGAGCGCGCAGGAGCAAATCACATGAGGCGCAGGGGCTGCAAGGAGAGCAGAGGAGGAGGGATACCGGAGGAGCTGCAGAATAGAGATGGCGGGGGGCAGATCGGGATGTCGGGGGGGGCAGATCGGGATGTCGGGGGGGCAGATCGCAGGGGGGCACGGGCAGGGGCCATTACGGGAGCACGCAGGAGCAATAACAAGAGCGTGCAGGGGCTGCAAGGAGAGCAGAGGAGGAGGGAGATACCGGAGGAGCTGCAGAATAGAGATGGCGGGGGGGCAGATCGGGATGTCAGGGGGGCAGATTGGGATGTCGGGGGGGCAAATCGGGATGTCGGGGGGGCAGATCGCAGGGGGGCACGAGCAGGGGCCATTACGGAAGCGCGCAGGGGCTGCAAGGTGAGCACAATACTCACCGCTCCTGCTCCGTGACGTGACAGCAGCGGCAGCAGCAGCGGTGGCGTGGTACCACTAGTACCAGCCAGTGCTGCACGCTGCAGACATGTTGGGGGAGGGTCCCTAGACCAGCACAGGCCTGGGGAGGGCGGCCACCGGCAGATCAGACCGCCCCACTGCACACTGATCGGAGTGATTGCGCGTCATAGCACGATCGCTCCAATCAGTGCTGCAGGGGCTGGGGGCAGCATGTTTGAGATCCACCTATGATCTGCTGTACCTGCTACAGCACATCATAGCCGGATCTCAGAGTATCGCACTATTTCCGGCATTATTTTTACCGAAATCAGTGCGAAAGATGTGGTTGGCGGTTCAGATTTGCCAATCACCCCCTGGGGTGAAGCAAAGGTCCCCTGCTGTAAGAAACAGCAGGGGACATCATTTGAAAGCCGTTGCTATGGCCACGGCAATCAAATTAACTTTAGGCCGTAAAATTACGTCCCTGGTCGTTAAGTCACGTTAAAATAGGACGTAATTTTACTGCCCGCGGTCGTGAAGGGGTTAAATTCATTTAGTGAGTTGGCCATCACCACTTCCTCAGGAAGAGAGTTCCAGAGCCTCACTGCTCTTACTGTGAAGAACCCTCTTCTATGCTGATGTAGGAATTTTTTTTCCTCCAATCGAAGAGAATGCCCCCTTGTTCTTGTCATAGTCCTTGGTACAAACAGATCATGGGAGAGATCTCTATATGGCCCTCTGATATATTTGTACTTATTTATTAGGTCTCCCCTAAGTCTTCTCTTTTCTAGAGTAAATAGACCTAATTTTGATAACCTTTCTGTGTATTGTAATGCACCCACTTCATTTATTATTTTAGTAGCCCGCCTGTGAACCCTTTCAAGTTCAGTAATGTCTTTCTTGAGCACCGGCGCCCACACTTGCACACAATACTCCAAGTGTGGTCTGACGAGTGATTTGTACAGAGGGAGAATGATGTTTTCATCTCGTGCCCCCAGACCTCTTCTAATGCATCCCATCACCCTATTTGCTTTTGTGGCTGCTGCCTGACACTGGGCACCCCAATTTAGCTTCTTATTGACTAAGATGCCTAAGTCTTTTTCCATGTCTGATTTCCCCAGCGGTTTCCCATTTAGTAGGTAATCGTAGCATCTGTTTCTCCTTCCCATGTGCATAACTGTTACGGTTGCTGTGGCTCTGGAGACTATGTCCGGATTTCTTGCTACTGCACATGTGCAAGCGCTGGAGACTAAGTTCTATCTTGGAGCCATTGCACATGTGCGGGTGACATCATCGCTGACACGAGGTCACATGTCTCTGACACCTTCTAAGCTGATTGGCCTCTGGTCATGTGCTTATGACACGTGGTCACATGTCTCTGACACCTTCTATGCCGATTGGTCGCTGGTCATGTGCTTGTGACGCTTTGCTCGGTGATAGGCCAGCGTGACGTCATTCCTGTCGTTCTGGCAGCGGATTGGCTCTGGTGTCCTCCATCTTGGATGAGGCACAAAGTCTATATAAGACCCTGACGCACGCCGCCCGGCGCTCAGTCCTCTTGGTTCATGCATGAGGGTAGACGCCCTGTGCACGTTCCTCTAGGCATCTCTCTGTCTATGTTAGGTGAGCGCTACCGGCAGGGTAGCGTTCTTATACCTTACAGCTTCGGCTGAAGTCCGTATCCTTACCTTTTAGTGGAGCGGACATAGGCAGGTGCCTGAGGCACATCATCCGGCTGGGCCTTGTGATTCTACTCGTAGGTGGACGTTGCCGCTAGGGTAACGTTCCTTATACTGCGTCTGGCAGTTGTTCATATCCTCGCACACTAGGGGAGCGAACAGAGGTAGGAGCTTTGTGCGGCTTATGCTGCTGTCCGTCTCTTTTGCACCACTAGAAGAGCGGACCTAGGCAGGTGCCATATCTAGTGGTTCGTGTCCTCGCACACTAGTGGAGCGAACGCAGGTAGGAGCTTTGTGCGGCTTACGCTGCTGTCCGTCTCTTTTGCACCACTAGAAGAGCGGACCTAGGCAGGTGCCATATCTAGTGGTTCGTGTCCTCGCACACTAGTGGAGCGAACGCAGGTAGGAGCTTTGTGCGGCTTACGCTGCTGTCCGTCTCCTGGCACCACTAGAGGAACGGACCTAGGTAGGTGCCATTTCACACTCACTGCTTGTGTCTCTGTGATCTTTAACAGAGACCATTCCACGCACCCTCCAAGTACGGGAGGAATTGCTTTATTTTCTAATTATATTCCTCTGTGAGTTTAACAGAGGTATTGCACTCAGCACTTGTGCTATTATTTTTTACAGTGGTACACTTATATACCCCTTATCCTCTGCCATAGTCTGCAGCAGAGTCTCTGCACGGTGGACCCTGACTGTCTGATATTCCTTTAGATTTTATTATCAGACAGCCCCCCGTAACATTAACCTTACATTTATCTGTGTTAAACCTCATTTGCCATTTTTAAGCCCAATTCTCCAATTTACTCAAATCCATCTGTAGTTGCAAACTGTCCTCCTTTGTGTTAACTACCTTACATAGTTTTGTATCATCTGCAAATACTGATATTTTACTCTGAAAACCATCTACCAGATCATTAATAAATATATTAAATAGTAGGGGGCCCAATACAGACCCCTGCGGCACCCCACTAGTAATCAGCTTAACAGCAATTACTTGCAAAATCAATATTGGCTAAGAAAATAAACTTCCACCCCCAAAACACATTTCAACATCATTGCATTCATGCCTTAAAAGGAGCAGCTAACATTGTTTTAGTGATTGTTCCATTAACACAGGTGTGGGTGTTGATGAGGACAGGGCTGGCGATCAATCAGTCATGATTAAGTAAGAATGACGCCACTGGACATTTTAAAAGGAGGCTGGTGCTTGGTATCATTGTTTCTCTTCAGTTAACCATGCTTATCTCTAAAGAAACACGTGCAGCCATCATTACTCTGCACAAAAAGGGCCTAACAGGGAAGAGTATGGCAGCTACAAAGATTGCACCTCAGTCAACAATCTATCGCATCATCAAGAACTTCAAGGAAAGAGCTTCCATTGTTGCCAAAAAGGCTCCAGGGCGCCCAAGAAGGACCAGCAAACGCCAGGACCGTATCTTAAAACTGTTTCAGCTGCGGGATCGGACTACCAGCAGTGCCGAGCTAGCGCAGCAATGGCAGCAGGCTGGTGTGTGTGCTTCTGCACGCACTGTGAGGCAGAGACTGCTTGAGCAAGGCCTGGTTTCAAAGAGGGCTGCAAAGAAGCCACTTCTCTCCAGAAAAAACATCAGGGACTGACTGATATTCTGCAAAAGGTACAGGTAGTGGACTGCTGAGGACTGGGGTAAACTCATTTTCTCAGGTGAATCCCCTTTTCGATTGTTTGGGACATCTGGAAAACAGCTTATTAGGAGAAGAAGAGGTGAGCGCTACCTCCAGTCTTGTCTCATGCCAACTGTTAAGCATCCTGAAACGATTCATGTGTGGGGTTGCTTCTCAGCCAAGGGAATCGGCTCACTCACAGTATTGCCTAAAAACACAGCCATGAATAAAGAATGGTACCAGAATGTCCTCCAAGAGCAACTTCTCCCAACTGTCCAAAAGCAGTTTGGCGCCCAACAATGCCTTTTCCAGCATGATGGAGCACCTTGCCATAAAGCAAAGGTGATCACTAAATGGCTCATGGAACAAAACATAAAGATTTTGGGTCCATGGCCTGGAAACTCCCCAGATCTTAATCCCATTGAGAACTTGTGGGCAATCATCAAGAGACGGGTGGACAAACAAAAACCAACAAATTCTGGCAAAATGCAAGCATTGCTTATGCAAGAATGGACAGCTATCAGTCAGAATTTGGTCCAGAAGTTGATTGAGAGCATGCCAGGGAGAATTGCAGAGGTCCTGAAGAAGAAGGGTCAACACTGCAAATATTGACTTGCTGCATTAACTCATTCTAACTGTCAATATAACTTTTTGGTACTCATAATATGATTGCAATTATATTTCTGTATGTGACGTAAACATCAGACAAACACAATTAAAAACCAGAGGGCAACAGATCATGTGAAAATATCATTTTGGTGCCATTCTCAAAACTTTTGGCCATGACTGTACATGGGGATGGGCATTCGGCCAGATATCCGGGATCAATTCCAGGCCAAAACCGGGTTGTTTTTAAACCCGGTTGGATCTGCCAATCTTAAGTATCTGCGAGTCTGCCCATCACTACTCCCTATCAATTAGGAAGGACTATCAAAAAGGTACAGCGCACCCAACTATTTTTTAATTTCCTCTATTTTCCAGAATCAGCTTTATCTCAATCATTTCTAGATGTTAAGCAGCTTAAGTGACGAACCCTTTGGGTTTGATCTGTTATTAAAAAAGAAAAAAAGAACATTTAGCTACAATCTCCGAGAAAAAGGAAAGAAAAGAAAGACTCCATATGGATAATATCCAAAGATAAATTAATGGTGACTTAAAACAAAAATAAAAAATAAATAAAAGATCTGAGATCCATCATCGGAAACAATTATAATGATCGTCACCGGATTCCACATCATGCAGCAACAGTTTATGAAGTATGTTCTATTATGTGAATTCAAGCTAATTAGTAGAAAAATAAATCCTATCTCTGTTACTTTAGATGTGTTCTTGTCAGAAGCACTACTTTTTTTTTCTTAATATACATTCATCAATAATTAAATTTCAAAACCAAGAAGAAAAATTTGCGGAATTATCAAAATGACAGGCTTGAGACATGTTAATGATATGCAAATGATGAAATAATGAAATTAAAATTTACAAAGCATCTCCATTTATGCTGGAGTATGAGTGCCACACAGAAATCCCAGCATTTCCAGCCTGACTGCTATCAGTGAGGTCATCTGAGGAAGGTTCTGCCGCTAAATGAACTTGGGTAAAGCATCAAGATCCACTGTTGGCAGCTCCTTATGCAATTGACAATTAACGATGTTCCAGGTGTGCCTGATGGGAAACAAGTTCAGTGACACTGCAGCCATGGCAGCACATTTAGGCAACACAGGCTGCTCACACTAACTTGAGTAACATGAGGCCTGGTATGGCTCCTGGGACACTTTGGAGATATGATCTCCCCACTGGTTGCATGACCAAATTAATGTTATGCTGAGCTGTTACTGTGTCTGGAAAGAAGACTAGATGGGTCTAGCTACCATACATTATGCGACCCCACACTATAATTTCCGAAATATCAGCAGTAAGACTTTCCCTCGTGACTGCCTCTTCACGGCGTTGTCCACATAATCTCAAAGACAAAAACAGGGCTCATCGCTGAAGAGGCTAGACCTCCTGTGACGGGGTCCTTTTCCATATCACCAGAGTAAGAGATGAGTGACAATCCAAAGAACATTTATTCCAAACAAATCAAACGGTCCATACAAGAATCCACCACACAGAGGGTAAAAATAGTACAGAAACATGAATATAGTCCAGTAAGCGATAAATGTCCAGGTCTCTCTGGGGAGCCACAGCTACTGCCCAAGAGGATGACTTGTCCTGCTTCTCTTGAAGTTATCAAACAGACTGGCTAATTCTTCAGGTAAGCCGAGAGTTTGGGTGGATCCCAGGCCCCCCACCCCCAGACCTAGGGACAGAAACACTACAGGGGGTGATTACCTACAGACAATACAATGTACACACAAGCAAAACAGAGAATGGACATGTGAACCACGCCTAAAATATGAACCTACACAACATGATACACAACTCCCCATTTTTCACCATAACAGCCTCTCCCTCCTACTTAATAAGTGAGTGCGCCACGAGGTCTACACAGATCTCTGGCCACCTCACTTAAGTCCATGTTGCCCAGCTGTGGATAGTCCCTTGTACAGTGGTAGCATTGTAAGGACAAGCTTCCCTTTGTGTCCTCCTTCACTCAAACTGTGTTTCCTGCACCCACAAATCAGCATTGTAGATCTCCCACATAATTTCCTAGGAGAATATCCACAGGAAGGCCGCTCATCACCCCAAACCACGCATTGCTTGACCCCAAAGCCAAAGTCCATATCTACTGTTGCCTTTGGGATATTCCTCCTTTGTCCTCCAGCCAATTCAATAACAATCCCTGGTCCATAATGTATCGCCTCTGGCCGAACCACCCATGGATCAGCTATTGTGACAAATGTTCCAGAGTCACAAATTCCAATGACTCTCTGTCTATCCAGCAGAACCACCTGTAAGTGCTTACTTTGGCTCGCACCCCATAAACCCTAGTGGTCGACCACGAGTGTCTGAGTCATTAGGCAAGTCAACTTGAAGGGGTGAAAACTCTTCCCTCCTTATATTTGGCTATAGAGAATAAACAGGTTGATTTGGTGCAAGGTCATTACTCAACTGACCAGCAGGCACGTGTCTTGCAAATGCCCAGGCTGCCCACATTGATAATGTCGCGGGCGGGGAGGAGGATGGCAACACTGCGCTCACCCCCTGCTCGGGTCTGGCCGCTGCTGCTGCCGCTGCTGCTCGGCGGTGGCTCGAGCGGTGGGACGGATCCCGGGGTCTCGAGCGGCGCTCCTCGCCCGTGAGTGAAAAGGGGTGGTTTGGTTTTGGGAATATTGTCCGTGACGCCACCCACGGTTGTGGTGATTTTTGGTGACACCACCGCTGCTCCGGATGGGGATCCCGGGGACGGTGACAGGGAGCAGCTTGGGTTGTTATTCTCCCCTCCGTGGGTAGGGGGTTTGTTGTCCCGGGGCCCCGGTGATTGGGTAGGGATGGATGGCAGACGGGTTGCGGGGCCTGATGAGGTGCAGGGTCGCAGGGGCAGCGCTGTGCCGCATGACACGGAGGTACTCACTCAGCCCAATGATGATGACACAGTTCACGGTAAAACAAGCGGCTGGTTGGACGGGTCCCTCGGACGGCTGCGGTGTTGTTGTTCCCTGCAAGTTAGCGGTGACTGTCTCTTCCCTGCACCTAAGTACGGTTGTTGGTATCGATGGGTTCCCACCGGTAACCCGCTCCCCGACTTGGATATGAGCCGGAGGAGCCCCTTTTTGCCCGCAGGTGCTGGCCCTGAGGAACTGGTGCCTTGGCGGTGGCGGTGTCCCTCTCACTCGGTCGGACTGTTGCCTTCAATCGGGACTTAGTTGTTTGGAAACCCAGGAGGTCCCCTTCACTGACAGATTTGGCAAATTCACGGCGACTCCCAGCCTTGCCGGGGTCCGAAAGGCCCCTGCCACTGGTGCTGGCTTCACTTTGTGTACCGGTCCGGTACCGCCGAGCCACCACCCATCCGCGGTCCTTACGGTAGACTCCAATCGGCCACTCCTGCAGACGGTCACCGCCGTCTGCCAACCTTGCTGTCTCGCCCGGGGCACACACCCGGACGCACTTCAGACTGTTTGCTCTACTGCCAATTCACTTCACTCCTTCCATTTTCACCTCCAACACTAATCTGTCTGGTTTTCCCGCCTCCAGGACTGTGAACTCCTCGGTGGGTGGAGACCAACTGCCTGGCTCCACCCCCTGGTGTGGACATCAGCCCCTGGAGGAGGGCAACAAGGGTTTTGTGTCTGACCTTGATGTGCCTGCAGGGAGTATGGGGTGTGTTGTGGTGTTGTTCTCTGTGGCCCCTGGCTTGTCCAGGGCGACACAATAACATCTCCTCTGCATCATTCTCCTTCCAGTGTGGATTCTGAAGAAGGCAGTAGGAGAACCTGGTGACCAAGGCTGGAGCCTATACACTCCAACAGGGGCATCTATGGTGCAGGGGTCTACGGTACACTCCAGAGGTGGTGGTACCTCTTCCTCAGGCAGGATGGATTTGCAGAAAATGCACCGGACGAGGTGGAGGTGCGTGGGGGTCCCTTCGCGTACCGAGTACGAGTGCCCAGGTTGCTCACACTCATAACATCTCCTCCCTGTGATTGCCACAGGGCGTGGTCGGAACTGTTGGGGACCAAAATTGTGAAACGTGGTTGTCATTGGCATGCAGCTGGTTGGAGGGCAGATATAAACGGAGAGGGGCGGGGAGCAGCAGCATGTTGTGGGTTATTGTCCAGAAGCCTCCTCCATTGTGGTCGGATAGTAAGGGCCTCATCAGCCAGGGCTGCAGCTCTATCCAAGGTGCATGGCGTTTGCTCTCTGACCCATGCCTGTATTTGTGAGGGACACTTGGAAAGAAATTGTTCCATAAGAAATAGCTGTATAACATCTTCCACAGTGAAGGCATCTTCCACTTTCAGCCATCTCCGACATGCCTGTGATATGGGCATACATCCTAAATGATCCCCCCGTGGTGCATGGGAGGTCTCGGAACTGTGCCCTATGTGAGTCTGGGGTGATAGCATGGTAATCCAGGACAGTCCGCTTTACAATGTTGTAATCCCGGTTCTGCTGTGAGTCAATGGTGCAATATGCTTCCACCAGGCTTTCGTTCAGGAGTCCCACTAACAAACGCATCCAGCCAGAGTGAGGCACCTCCATCACGGCACACTGCTGCTCAAAGTCCTTGAAGAACCCTTCCACATCTTCGGAATCCTCATCAAATAGCTTGAAGTCTGCAAGGGTAATCCATACAGACTAATGGATTGCTGGGTTTACACTCCAACTAATATTACTCCCTCTGCCGGACTCCATTGCTTCTTGTCTCCGCTGTGCTCCGTGAGCAGCCTCCTCCTTATACTCCTGAGATACACCTGGGCCCAGAACCGCCATCTCTTCTTCGAACCACACTAACCACTGGCTTTTTGGGGCAGGGATCCCCGTCTCCAGTGTTTGTCTGTCAGACATCTCTGAGGAGGTGGACTGGCTCGCACCCACCAGTAGATCAATTAAGGTCTCTTTACTCAGTCCATAGTGGTTCAGGCCCAGATCTCTGGCTCTCTCCTGTAGACTGGATGCGGTCTAGTTTCTGTACACACACTGTGGGTGGCTCTCCATTGGGTTGTGCTCTGTTGATCCCACTGCTGCCACCAGTTGTGACGGGGTCCTTCTCCCATATCACACAATCAACAGAGCGAGAGATGAGTGACAATCCAAAGAACATTTATTCCAAGCAAATCAAATGGTCCATAAAATAATCCACCATACAGAGGGTAAAAATAGTACAGAAACACGAATATAGTCCAGTAAGCGATAAATGTCCAGGTCTCTCTGGGGAGACACAGCTTCTGCCCAAGAGGATGACTCGTCCTGCTTCTCTTGAAGTTCTCAAACAGACTGACTAATTCTTCAGGTAAGCAGAGAGTTTAGGTGGATCCCAGGCTCCCCTCCCTTACACCAAGGGACATAAACACTACAGGGGGTGATTACCTACAGACAATACAATGTACACACAAGCAATACAGAGAATGGATAGTGAACCACGCCTAAAATAAGAACCTACACAACATGAAACAAAACCCCCATATTCCACCATCACACCTCCATTCCAGCCTCCTTTGCTGTTTGCTGATAATAGCCTTTGAGAGCTGTGGGGTGAGGTCATTGGAAGACTTGTAGGTGGACGTTTGCTTCGTAGTCCAATGTGATACAAACTTCTTTTGATGGTTTGTGTAGACACTAGAGTTGAGCGCGGTTCGTGGTTCGAGGTTCTCCAGTTCGCGGCTCGAGTGATTTTGGGGGCTGTTCTAGATAGAACTAGAACTCGAGCTTTTTGCTAAAGCTCGATAGTTCTAGATACGTTCGAGAACGGTTCTAGCAGCAAAAAGACCAGCTAATTCCTAGCTGGCTTTCCGCTGTAATAGTATAAGTCACTCTGTGACTCACACTATTATGAAATTTCAGTGTATAGTGTGCGGGAACAGCGCATTCCGATCACTGCTGTATGGATTTTTTTTTTTTCCTTGTCTTCCTTCCCTAAGCGCGCGCGTGTAGTGGGGCGGGCCAGCATGTCAGCCAATCCCAGACACACACACAGCTAAGTGGACTTTTAGCCAGAGAAGCAACGGCATGTGTGATAGGATGTCCATGTCACATGTCCCTGCATTATAAAACCGGACATTTTCCTCCAGCACGCCATTATCTGCCTTCTGCGTCCTTGGTGTCAGTCATCACTGGCGCAGCTCCTATCGCCGATACTGCTGTGTACGCTCCATACACAGCGCTGTACAGCATAGGGATAGCACTTTCTATCAGTCCTTTTAAGGGCTCATACCGGCAGGGTCAGAGTTATAGGTGACAGGTCCATGAAAACAGAGTTTAACAGCTACACAAGGTGACAGCATCTGTGTAGCTAAGGTCAGGGATTTCCTCGCTGCATTTCCCCATTAGGAGGGATAGAAAAGCAGGCTTCCTTTCCTCTACCCAGAGACCCACAACCCTGCCACTGTACCCTCCTGCCCTTTGCACACTCAAACTCATTGTGACTAAGCCATTATACTAGCAAACACTGAGTGAACTTAGTGGCATCCTAAACGTGGCTGTTGGACTTCTGTATTGTCCCACAAGTGCAAAGATATTTGCAGCATGTCTGCCTGCATTGAACACTCAAACTCATTGTTACTAAGCCATTATACTAGCAAACACTGAGTGAACTTAGTGTCATCCTAAACGTGGCTGTTGGACTTCTGTATCGTCCCACAAGTGCAAAGATATTTGCAGCATGTCTGCCTGCATTGCATACTCAAACTCATTGTTACTAAGCCATTATACTAGCAAACACTGAGTGAACTTAGTGGCATCCTAAACGTGGCTGTTGGACTTCTGTATCGTCCCACAAGTGCAAAGATATTTGCAGCACCTCTGTCTGCATTGCACACACAATCTCATTGTTACTAAGCCATTATACTAGCAAACACTGAGTGAACTTAGTGGCATCCAAAACGTGGCTGTTGGACTTCTCTATCGTCCCACAAGTGCAAAGATATTTGCAGCACCTCTGCCTGCATTGCACACTCAAACTCATTGTTACTAAGCCATTATACTAGCAAACACTGCTGCCAGTTTAAGGGCCGTAGTTGTATTGTCAGTGATAATTATTGTTGTTTATTCTGCTGTTAATAAAGCTAGACCACCGCTGAAATCTACACCACCTCTCAATTTTTACTACCACATTTTAAGTGCACAATCTTGTCGCAATCAAAATGAGTGGCAAAATGACAGATGCTGGTGGAAAGGGTAAGAGGCTTGTTGGAAAAGGAAAAAAAGGGTTTGTCCGTGGGGAAGGTGGCAAAGCTCCATTAACATCTGCTGAAGATAGACCATCTTCCAGCAAAAGTAAGATGTCTACTACTTACCGTGGACAATCCGATGTGCTCCCTTTTTTACGGACACGGACAACTGGAACAAAGGTAGATGATGGCCAAAAAAGGAAAATGCTTGAATGGATCTCAAGTGGTCCAACAAGTGCCCTCTCCGTCACCTCAACTACCGCATCCAAAAAACACCAGTCCTCTGAGTTGTCATCCCAATCAAACTTGCTTTCTCCCAGCTCTGAAGTCTCCATCCGCCCTGCACAGTATGGTGGAACTGAGATGGCTGAGTCTGCAGAGCTGTTCAGTCACACTATAGCCTGGGAATCAGAGGTCTGCTCCCAAGCTACAGTGAGTACAGACCAGGAAATGGTCTGCAGTGATGCCCAGAACCTTTGTGACTCTGATTCAGGCCGTGAGGACCAAGTTTCTGAGCATAATGTTGACCCTTTTTCACCAACTGTAACACCTGTTGTTATAGACAATGAGGAACATACTGATGACGATGAGACGCAGATACCAGATTGGGATGACAACTTAAATATTCGGTCAGGGCAAGAAGAGGCTTGGTCTGAGGGTGAGGGGAGTGCAAACACAACAATTGATGAGGAAGTTCTAGATCCCACCTACTGTCAACCCACAGTCAGGCACTCGAGGAGGTCAACAGAGGTGGTGGAGGAGGATGCAACTGATGACGAAGTTACCTTGCGCCTTCCTGGACAGAGTCGGAGTACTGGTAGCACGTCTACAACTGCATCTTCAGCCACCACTCTGCCTCTGAGCACTAGTCGGGGTGGATCAGCAGGTCACATGCCCTCTAAGCCTTGCCTAGCCTGGTCCTTTTTTGACATAGCAAAAGATCGCCCAAATTATGTGATCTGTAAAATTTGTCATGATTCTGTTAGTAGAGGTCAAAACCTCAGCAGTTTGACAACTTCTTCCATGAATCGTCACATGAATAAATATCATATGTCCCGGTGGGAAGCTCACCGTGCTGCAATGCGGCCTAGCGGAGCGAACCATCCACCGCCTGCCCCTTCTAGTGCATCCGCGTGCTCTTCATCTTCTAGGACTGTGGGGACAGCTGTCACACCTGGTTTTCCACGCACAACTTCCACCACTGTAACCGCAACAGGCAGTTTGCTTGGTAGGTCGTCAGTTGGTTTGGAAGGGGAAACAAGTGCGTGTGTACAGCTCTCTCAGACATCGATAGCACCAACGTTGGATGAAGGCAACATCATGTCTACGCCTGCACTTTCCTCACAAAGCTGCATTTTTCCAAGGACACCCTACTCAACACCGTTTACACACAGCAGCCAGATCTCTGTCCCTCAGATGTGGACAAATAAAAGGCCATTTCCTGCGACCCATGACAAAGCTAAGAGGTTGACTTTATCCCTCTGTAAGCTCTTGGCTACCGAAATGCTGCCTTTCCGCCTGGTTGACACACAGCATTTTAGAGACCTTATGTCTGTCGCTGTGCCCCAGTACCAGATGCCCAGTCGCCACTACTTCTCTAAGAAAGGTGTGCCCGCGCTACACCAGCATGTCGCACACAACATCACCGCTTCCTTGAGAAACTCTGTGTGTGAACGGGTGCATTTCACCACCGATACTTGGACCAGTAAGCATGGAAAAGGGACGTTACATGTCGCTGACTGGGCACTGGGTAACTATGGTAATAGATGGTGAAGGGTCTGCTGCACAAGTCTTGCCGTCCCCACGACTTGTGTGTCAATCCTCTATCTGTCCAAGTTCCGCCACTGCTTCTGCCTCCTCCACCTCATCTGGGTCCTCCACCTCCGCCCCAAGCCTGCCTGGTCAGGCCACCAGCGTTCTCACTGCGCAGAAGGAATCACGCACCCCTCATTACTATGCTGGCAGCAGAGCACAACGGCATCAGGCGGTCTTTAGCTTGACATGTCTTGGGAATAAGAGTCAAACAGCGGCTGAGTTGTGGGCAGCTCTGGAGACTGAGTTTGGTAAATGGTTGTCTCCACTCAACCTGCAGCCTGGTAAGGCCGTGTGCGATAATGCTGCAAACCTGGGTGCGGCCCTTCGCCTGGGCAAGGTGACACACGAGCCTTGTATGGCTCACGTGTTGAACCTTGTTGTCCAGCAATTTTTAACACACTATCCCGGCCTAGATGGCCTTCTGACCAGGGCATGAAAACTGTCTGCTCACTTCCGCCGTTCAACCGCTGCAGCTGAGCGACTTGCATCGCTCCAGAAGTCTTTCGGCCTGCCGGTTCATCGCCTGAAATGCGATGTGCCGACACGCTGGAATTCAACTCTCCACATGTTACAGCAACTGTGGCAGCACCGCCGAGCCCTGGTGCAATACATCATGACGTATAGCCTGGGCCAACAAGATGCAGAGGTGGGGCAGATCACCCTGATGGAGTGGTCTCAGATCAAGGACCTATGCACCCTTCTGCACAGTTTCGACATGGCGACGAATATGTTTAGCGCTGACAATGCCATTATCAGCATGACAATTCCAGTCATTTACATGCTGGAGCACACGCTAAACACTATTCGGAGTCAGGGGGTGGGACAACAGGAAGGGGAGGAACTACAGGAGGATTCATATGCGCAAGGGACAACAACATCACCAAGGTCCAGACGTTCATCATCACCAACGCGGCAGGCATGGGACCATGGGGGACAGAGATCAACAAGGGCACATGGTAGCAGGCGAAATGTTGAGGAAGGTGCAGGAGAACATGAAGAAATGGAGGACGAACTGTCCATGGACATGGAAGACTCAGCGGATGAGGGAGACCTTGGTCAAATTTCAGTTGAAAGAGGTTGGGGGGAGATGTCAGAGGAAGAAAGAACGGTTAGCACCTCTATGCCATAAACACAGCGTGGACTTGGTCCGCATGGCTGCGCAAGACACATGAGCGCCTTCTTGCTGCACTACCTCCAACATGACCCTCGTATTGTCAAAATTAGAAGTGATGATGACTACTGGCTTGCCACACTATTAGATCCCCGGTACAAGTCCAAATTTTGTGACATAATTCCAGCCATAGAAAGGGACGCACGTATGCAGGAGTATCAGCAGAAGCTGTTACTCGATCTTAGCTCGGCTTTTCCACCAAACAACCATGCAGGTGCAGGGAGTGATTCTCCCAGTTGTAACTTGACAAACATGGGACGGTCTCGTCATCTTCAACAGTCTACCCGTACCAGTAGGTCCGTATCTGGTGCTGGTAACAGCAATTTTATGGAATCTTTTCATAATTTTTTTAGAATTCCATAGATTTTATGGAATCTTTTCTAATTTTTTTAGAATTTTTCTAAAATTTTAGAATTTTGTTAGCCACCAGAGACAACAAGTCTGACACATAGTCATCGGCTGGAGAGGATGATACAGGAGTATCTCCAAATGAACATTGATGCCATGACTTTGCAAATGGAGCCTTGCTCATTTTGGGCTTCAAATCTTGAAAAATGGCCAGAGCTCTCCACTTACGCCATGGAGATTTTGTCGTGTCCAGCTGCCAGCGTTGTCTCTGAACATGTCTTCAGTGCTGCTGGGTGTGTGCTGACAGATAAGCGCACGCGTCTGTCCAGTGACAATGTGGACAGACTAACGTTCATCAAAATGAACAAGTCATGGATCCACAAGGAATTTACTACCCCTGTGTCATCCTGAGGAGAGTAAATGCTTGTGGATTTGGAATGTGCTTGATGCAAATCAAAACATCCTGTTTACAACTAGGGCACAAGTGCTGCCACTGATGGGGTGTCTGTGTGGCCCAATTTTTAAAAAAAAAGGGAGAGTCCGCTTGGAGTAACCCTTGCTTACATTGTTTTTAAAAATGATCCAAGATGAACAGAGCTGGGATCAGGAAAGACTTAGCTACCTACCCCGGTGTCATCCTGGGGACGGTTAAGGATGGCGTATTTTTTAATGTGCTTGATGCAAATCTAGCTGTGAAGTGTACAACTGGGGCACAACTGCTGCCACTGAAGGGGTGGGTGTGTGTGGGGCCCAATTTTTGGAAAAAAGGGAGACTCTGCTTGGAGTAACCCTTGCTTACAGTGTTTTTAAAAAGGAGCCAAGATGAACAGAGCTGGGATCAGGAAAGACTTAGCTACCTACCCCGGTGTCATCCTGGGGACGGTTAAGGATGGCGTATTTTTTAATGTGCTTGATGCAAATCTAGCTGTGAAGTGTACAACTGGGGCACAACTGCTGCCACTGAAGGGGTGGGTGTGTGTGGGGCCCAATTTTTGGAAAAAAGAGAGACTCCGCTTGCAGTAACCCTTGCTTACAGTGTTTTTAAAAAGGAGCCAAGATGAACAAGTCATGGTTCAGCAAAGACTTTATCTACCTACCCCGGTGTCACCCTGGGGACGGTTAAGAATGGCGTATTTTTGAATGTGCTTGATGCAAATCTAGCTGTGAAGTGTACAACTGGGGCACAACTGCTGCCACCGAAGGGGTGGGTGTGTGTGGGGCCCAATTTTTGGAAAAAATAGAGACTCCGCTTGGAGTAACCCTTGCTTACATTGTTTTTAAAAATGATCCAAGATGAACAGAGCTGGGATCAGGAAAGACTTAGCTACCTACCCCGGTGTCATCCTGGGGACGGTTAAGGATGGCGTATTTTTGAATGTGCTTGATGCAAATCTAGCTGTAAAGTGTACAACTGGGGCACAAGTGCTGCCACTGATGGGGTGTCTGTGTGGCCCAATTTTTGGAAAAAAGGGAGACTCCGCTTGGAGTAACTCTTGCTTACATTGTTTTTAAAAATGATCCAAGATGAACAGAGCTGGGATCAGGAAAGACTTAGCTACCTACCCCGGTGTCATCCTGGGGACGGTTAAGGATGGCGTATTTTTTAATGTGCTTGATGCAAATCTAGCTGTGAAGTGTACAACTGGGGCACAACTGCTGCCACTGAAGGGGTGGGTGTGTGTGGGGCCCAATTTTTGGAAAAAAGAGAGACTCCGCTTGCAGTAACCCTTGCTTACAGTGTTTTTAAAAAGGAGCCAAGATGAACAAGTCATGGTTCAGCAAAGACTTTATCTACCTACCCTGGTGTCATCCTAGGGACAGTTAAGAATGGCGTATTTTTGAATGTGCTTGATGCAAATCTAGCTGTGAAGTGTACAACTGGGGCACAACTGCTGCCACTGAAGGGGTGGGTGTGTGTGGGGCCCAATTTTTGGAAAAAAGGGAGACTCCGCTTGGAGTAACCCTTGCTTACATTGTTTTTAAAAATGATCCAAGATGAACAGAGCTGGGATCAGGAAAGACTTAGCTACCTACCCCGGTGTCATCCTGGGGACGGTTAAGGATGGCGTATTTTTTAATGTGCTTGATGCAAATCTAGCTGTGAAGTGTACAACTGGGGCACAACTGCTGCCACTGAAGGGGTGGGTGTGTGTGGGGCCCAATTTTTGGAAAAAAGAGAGACTCCGCTTGCAGTAACCCTTGCTTACAGTGTTTTTAAAAAGGAGCCAAGATGAACAAGTCATGGTTCAGCAAAGACTTTATCTACCTACCCCGGTGTCATCCTAGGGACAGTTAAGAATGGCGTATTTTTGAATGTGCTTGATGCAAATCTAGCTGTGAAGTGCACAACTGGGGCACAACTGCTGCCACTGAAGGGGTGGGTGTGTGTGGGGCCCAATTTTTGGAAAAAAGGGAGACTCCGCTTGGAGTAACCCTTGCTTACATTGTTTTTAAAAATGATCCAAGATGAACAGAGCAGGGATCAGGAAAGACTTAGCTACCTACCCCGGTGTCATCCTGGGGACGGTTAAGGATGGCGTATTTTTTAATGTGCTTGATGCAAATCTAGCTGTGAAGTGTACAACTGGGGCACAACTGCTGCCACTGAAGGGGTGGGTGTGTGTGGGGCCCAATTTTTGGAAAAAAGAGAGACTCCGCTTGCAGTAACCCTTGCTTACAGTGTTTTTAAAAAGGAGCCAAGATGAACAAGTCATGGTTCAGCAAAGACTTTATCTACCTACCCCGGTGTCATCCTAGGGACAGTTAAGAATGGCGTATTTTTGAATGTGCTTGATGCAAATCTAGCTGTGAAGTGCACAACTGGGGCACAACTGCTGCCACTGAAGGGGTGGGTGTGTGTGGGGCCCAATTTTTGGAAAAAAGGGAGACTCCGCTTGGAGTAACCCTTGCTTACAGTGTTTTTAAAAAGGAGCCAAGATGAACAAGTCATGGTTCAGCAAAGACTTTATCTACCTACCCCGGTGTCACCCTTGGGACGTTTAAGAATGGCGTATTTTTGAATGTGCTTGATGCAAATCTAGCTGTGAAGTGTACAACTGGGGCACAACTGCTGCCACTGAAGGGGTGGGTGTGTGTGGGGCCCAATTTTTGGAAAAAAGGGAGACTCCGCTTGGAGTAACCCTTGCTTACATTGTTTTTAAAAATGGTCCAAGATGAACAGAGCTGGGATCAGGAAAGACTTAGCTATCTACCCCGGTGTCATCCTGGGGATGGTTAAGGATGGCATATTTTTAAATGTGCTTGATGCAAATCTAGCTGTGAAGTGTACAACTGGGGCACAACTGCTGCCACTGAAGGGGTGGGTGTGTGTGGGGCCCAATTTTTGGAAAAAAGGGAGACTCTGCTTGAAGTAACCCTTGCTTACAGTGTTTTTAAAAAGGAGCCAAGATGAACAAGTCATGGTTCAGCAAAGACTTTATCTACCTACCCCGGTGTCACCCTGGGGACAGTTAAGAATGGCGTATTTTTGAATGTGCTTGATGCAAATCTAGCTGTGAAGTGTACAACTGGGGCACAACTGCTGCCACCGAAGGGGTGGGTGTGTGTGGGGCCCAATTTTTGGAAAAAAGGGAGACTCCGCTTGCAGTAACCCTTGCTTACAGTGTTTTGAAAAAGGAGCCAAGATGAACAAGTCATGGTTCAGCAAAGACTTTATCTACCTACCCCGGTGTCATCCTGGGGACGGTTAAGAATGGCGTATTTTTGAATGTGCTTGATGCAAATCTAGCTGTGAAGTGTACAACTGGGGCACAACTGCTGCCACTGAAGGGGTGGGTGTGTGTGGGGCCCAATTTTTGGAAAAAAGGGAGACTCCGCTTGGAGTAACCCTTGCTTACAGTGTTTTAAAAAGGAGCCAAGATGAACAAGTCATGGTTCAGCAAAGACTTTATCTACCTACCCCGGTGTCACCCTGGGGACGGTTAAGAATGGCATATTTTTGAATGTGCTTGATGCAAATCTAGCTGTGAAGTGTACAACTGGGGCACAACTGCTGCCACTGAAGGGGTGGGTGTGTGTGGGGCCCAATTTTTGGAAAAAAGGGAGACTCCGCTTGGAGTAACCCTTGCTTACATTGTTTTTAAAAATGGTCCAAGATGAACAGAGCTGGGATCAGGAAAGACTTAGCTATCTACCCCGGTGTCATCCTGGGGATGGTTAAGGATGGCGTATTTTTAAATGTGCTTGATGCAAATCTAGCTGTGAAGTGTACAACTGGGGCACAACTGCTGCCACTGAAGGGGTAGGTGTGTGTGGGGCCCAATTTTTGGAAAAAAGGGAGACTCTGCTTGGAGTAACCCTTGCTTACAGTGTTTTTAAAAAGGAGCCAAGATGAACAAGTCATGGTTCAGCAAAGACTTTATCTACCTACCCCGTTGTCACCCTGGGGACAGTTAAGAATGGCCTATTTTTGAATGTGCTTGATGCAAATCTAGCTGTGAAGTGTACAACTGGGGCACAACTGCTGCCACCGAAGGGGTGGGTGTGTGTGGGGCCCAATTTTTGGAAAAAAGGGAGACTCCGCTTGCAGTAACCCTTGCTTACAGTGTTTTGAAAAAGGAGCCAAGATGAACAAGTCATGGTTCAGCAAAGACTTTATCTACCTACCCCGGTGTCATCCTGGGGACGGTTAAGAATGGCGTATTTTTGAATGTGCTTGATGCAAATCTAGCTGTGAAGTGTACAACTGGGGCACAACTGCTGCCACTGAAGGGGTGGGTGTGTGTGGGGCCCAATTTTTGGATAAAAGGGAGACTCCACTTGGAGTAACCCTTGCTTACAGTGTTTTAAAAAGGAGCCAAGATGAACAAGTCATGGTTCAGCAAAGACTTTATCTACCTACCCCGGTGTCATCCTGGGGACGGTTAAGAATGGCGTATTTTTGAATGTGCTTGATGCAAATCTAGCTGTGAAGTGTACAACTGGGGCACAACTGCTGCCACTGAAGGGGTGGGTGTGTGTGGGGCCCAATTTTTGGAAATAAGGGAGACTCCGCTTGGAGTAACCCTTGCTTACAGTGTTTTTAAAAATGATCCAAGATGAACAGAGCTGGGATCAGGAAAGACTTTGCTACATACCCCGGTGTCATCCTGGGGACGGTTAAGGATGGCGTATTTTTGAATGTGCTTGATGCAAATGTACCTGTGAAGTGTACAACTGGGGCACAAGTGCTGCCACTGAAGGGGGTGGGTGTCTGTGTGGCCCAATTTTTGGAAAAAAGGGAGACTCTGCTTGGAGTCAGCTTGCGGTGTTTTACATGATTTTAGAAGGGCGTGCCATGCCTATATTTGTGTGTCCTCCTCTTTTTCCTTGTCCAGCTCTTTTGTTTTCGCATGAGTATGTGTCCTTGTCACTTTCCCATGTGTTTGTGTTGTGTTGGGAGTTGTTTGTCACCTTTTGGACACCTTTGAGGGTGTTTTCTACGTGTTTTTATGTGTTTGTGAATGCCTGCCATTGTTTCCTATGCGGTTCGAGTTCGGTTCGTCGAACGTTCGACAAACCGAACTCGAACGGGACCTCCGTTCGACGAACCGAACTCGAACCGAACCACGACCGTTTCGCTCATCTCTAGTAGACACTGTTTGATACCTTCTCCAACACAAGTCCTCAAGAGCCACCAACAGTGCATGTTTTCATGATTTCCTTAGTATCGCACAGATGATAATTTAATTACTTGTGCAACACTAAGGAAAACTTGCACTTTTAGTGGTTCTTGAGGACTGAAGTTGGGAAATACTGCTTTAGGCAGCTGTACTTAGGTATATGACATCCAAATCTACAGAAAGGATATATCGTAAAACCAATGGTACGGCCATTTCTCCAAATTTTCCAAAGAGCCTTTTTTAAAGAAGGCAATGCTAGGCTGCATGCTGCTTCTGCTGCTGTGAGCAACCTGCTTGGCCTGCCCTGAAGATCACAGCACATGCATATCAAACTCAAGAAACCCAGGCCTACAGTGAACACCTAGCTAGAAATGTTAAATCACGGAAGACCACACAGTGGGCAGGAGGTAGAGGGAGTGGCCGGATGGTGAGTATATTGTTTTTATACTATACTCAGGGTTCTCATTGTAAATTGAATTTTCTAGTAAAATCTGCGTTAAACAGCTAAATTCGAATTTTGCCTAATCCGCTCATCCCCAGTAATGAGTTTCCTATACTGGTGGGTGCAAACAATCAGAGTTTTTTTGCTCGAGGTTTAAAAATGTAGTTTCAAATTCTTTATAAAAAAGATTGCAAAAGAAAAGTATGATAAGCAGCTAAACATTTTAACTAAAAAACCCCAAATATGGCTAAGGCCTAAAAAACACTTCCGCAAAAAAAAGTCCGTGTGACACGGTCCATTTTTCGGGTCCGTGTTCCGTTTTTTGGGGCGTTTCTCCGGTATGTATGGCATCCGTGTGATGGCGTATGCGAGCCGTGTGTACATGTAAAATGTCCGTGTTTGTGTGTAAAATGCCCGTGTATGTGTACGTGGAATGGCCGTGTGGAATGTCCATTTGTGTGTTGCACAATTTCGTTGATACATGTCGGCTGACAGCAGACAGAGTTGCGCGATGAGAATGAACTCGAGTGAACTTCACCCGACTTCATTGTCATGCCGCGGCTCTGTCTGTGTGCCACGTACTGATTAGCGGTCACCTGTGAAGGATTCACCAGTGACCGCTAATCCCCCGAGTGACTGAAGTGAGCAGCCCTCTCTCATACTTACCGCTCCACGATCACCAGCGCGGCGAGGAACAGCTGTGCAGAGAATACGCGGCAACAATTACTTTGAATATGCCGGCCGCTCATGAATCAATCTCGTATTCCCTGCTTTCCCCACCCACAGACGCCTGTGATTGGTTGCTGTCAGACACGCCCCCCACACTGAGTGACAGGTGTCTGACTGCACCCAATCACAGCAGCCGGTGGGCGTGTCTATACTGTGCAGTAAAATAAATAAATAAATAATTAAAAAAAACGGCGTGCGGTCCCCCCAATTTTAATACCAGCCAGATAAAGCCATACGGCTGAAGGCTGGTATTCTCAGGATGGGGAGCTCCACGTTATGGGGAGCCCCCCAGCCTAACAATATCAGTCCCACATTTCGAGCTTCAAACATAAAGATAAAAATGTTAATTTTCTGGTGAAGAATCAACAAGTGGGACACAATTGTGAAGCTGAACGAAATGTATTGCTTATTTTAAACTCATAAAAAAATAAATAACTGAAAATTGGGGCGTGCAATATTATTCATCCCCTTTAAGTTAATATTTTGTAGCACCACCTTTTGCTGCGATTACAGCTGCAGTCGCTTGGGGTATGTCTCTATCAGTTTTGCACATCGAGAGGCTGAAATTCTCGCCCATTCTTCCTTTGTAAACAGCTGGAGCTGAGTGAGGTTGGATGGAGGCGTTTGTGAACAGCAGTTTTCAGCTCTTTCCACAGATTCTCGATTGGGTTCAGGTCTGGACTGTGACTTGGCCATTATAACACCTGGTTTATTTATTTATTTGCGAACCATTCCATTGTAGATTTTGCTTTATGTTTGGGATCATTGTCTTGTTGGAAGGCAAATCTCCGTCCCAGTCTCAGGTCTTTTGCAATAGGATAGAGTCTGACTCAACTGCTATTGACTAGGTGCTCTAGGGTAAATAAGTACACAAAATGGCAACAACCCAAGCACTCAAAGGACTAGGAGAGGGATAATTTTCATGCAAGTGTTTTATTGACAAGCTGCAAAACATATAAACCCTAACAGTAGCAACACCGACACTTCGGTTGTAACACCTTTATCAAGGTAGTTGCTTAGTGTAAAGATGCTATTATGCACAGGTCACCTTGGACAACCGCCGCTGCCGCACCGCCATTGCTGATTCAACCTCTCCTGGACCAAAATCAGGCGTCCTTCTCCTCATATCACCGCTCTGTCACAGCTTCCCTCCATCACTTTGACAATTAACTGCAAAATGTGATGCTCTCAACCTAACCTCAGTGACGGTTGTCCTAGGCGACCCGTGCATCATAGCATCTTTACACTAAGCAACTACCTTGATAAAGGTGTTACAACCGAAACGTCAGTGTTGCTACTGTTAGGGTTCACATTTTTGCAGTTTGTCAATAAAACACTTGTATGAAAATTATCCCTCTCCTTGTCCTTTGAGTGCTCGGGTTTTTGCCATTTCAGGTCTTTTGCAGACACCAACAGGTTTTCTTGAAGAATGGTCCTGTATTTGGCTCCATCCATCTTCCCATCAATTTTAACCAATTTCCCTGTCCCTGCTGAAGAAAAGCAGGCCCAAACCATGATGCTGCCGCCGCCATGTTTGACAGTGGGGATGGTGTGTTCAGGGTGATGAGCTGTGTTGCTTTTACACCAAACATATCATTTGGCATTGTGCCCAAAAAGTTCAATTTTGGTTTCATCTGACCAGAGCACCTTCTTCCACATGTTTGGTGTCTCCCAGGTGGCTTGTGGCAAACTTTAAACAACACTTTTTATGTATATCTTTGAGAAATGGCTTTCTTCTTGCCACTCTTCCATAAAGGTCAGATTTGTGCAGTGTACGACTGATTGTTGTCCTACGGACAGACTCTCCCACCTCAGCTGTAGATCTCTGCAGTTCATCCAGAGGGATCATGGGCCTCTTGGCTGCATCTCTGATCAGTCTTCTCCTTGTTTGAGATGAAAGTTTGGATGGACGGCCGGGTCTTGGTAGATTTGCAGTGGTATGATGCTCCTTCTGACTCGCCCACCCCAGGGCTATGGGACACCTGGTGCCGGGCCGGACTAGTCCGGTGGTAGTCAGTGGTGGCTGGGCCCGGCTCCGTGGCCCTGGTGGGTGTCAGTTGAATATGTGGCTTGCTTGTTAATGGTTGTGTTCGTGACGCCACCTGTGGCATGCGGCTATTAAGCCGCCGCTGCTGTGTGAGGCCTCCGGGATGATGATATAGCAGCTATGGTAGTACTGCTCCCCACAGGTGGAGCAATGCCCGGGGCACAGTTGGTGCTTGTGAAAGTCTATGGTGCTGTGTGACTAACACGGTGCAGGGCCGACAGGCGAGGAAAGAACCAGGCACAAACAACAGTCTCTTTACCTTTTCCTCTTTTACTCTGGGAACAGTCCAGTCCTGGGAGACCGTTACAGGTGGTGATGGGGATCCGGTCGGCCTGGAAGTACTTGGGGTGATCTTTCTGGCCAGCTGAGTATGAGGCCTACTCCTGTACCTTTCTTGGTGATGATAGGACCCTGCTTCTCTGAATCCAGCAATGGCCCTCTTCGCTGCTGGGACCAATAGCACGTCCCTTCCCTCTGTAGGTGGCTGCGCAGGCCCACTCTCTGGTGCTTCTCCGCTGGGGTCCACACCGGGCCCTGATGCTGCAGCTGTACCTTGGATGTGTCTGGGCCAGGGGCTTGCAGCTCCCCTGCCCTTCGGATTCGGCTACCAGGGACGGATTTTATACCCTGGCAACCACAGACTCCGATGTCCGAGTCTCTCTGCTGCCTCTCAGCTACTCCTGCTTCTCTGGGCCAAACTGCTCCAGCTCTAGGCCCCAGATTCACAGGACAGCTCACTCTGTGTCTGTTCACTTCTGCTGCTCCCTACAGACTAACTAACTCCTCCCCCAGGTCAGGCTTAAGGAAGCTCCCTGAAACTTCAGGTTCAGAGCTCCCCCTACTGGCCTGAGGGAGAAACTGCGGTGGATGTTAACTTACTGGCCAGTAGATTTCCCCATTACCTCCAGGCTCAGCATTAACCCTCAGGAGGGCAATGCCGTTGTGGCGACCAGGTCCTAGGGCGCCACACTTCCATTTCAATATGATCGCTTGCACAGTGCTTCTTGGGATGTTTAAAGTTTTAGAAATCTTTTTGTAACCAAGTCTGACTTTAAACTTCTCCACAACAGTATCACGGACCTGCCTGTTGTGTTCCTTGGTCTTCATGATGCTCTCTGCGCTTTAAACAGAACCCTGAGACTATCACAGAGCAGGGGCATTTATACGGAGACTTGATTACACACAGGGGCTTATATTTATCATCATCAGTCATTTAGCACAACAATGGATCATTCAGAGATCCTCAATGAACTTCTGGAGGGAGTTTGCTGCACTGAAAGTAAAGGGGATGAATAATATTGCACGCCCCAATTTTCAGTTTTTTATTTTTTAAAAAAGTTTAAAATAAGCAATAAATTTTATTCAACTTCACAATTGTGTCCCACTTGTTGATTCTTTACCATAAAATTTAAATTTTTATCTTTATGTTTGAAGCCTGAAATGTGGGAAAGGTTGAAAAAATCAAGGGGGCCAAATACTTTCGCAAGGCACTGAATATAGCTGGGTCTCAGCCTCCCATACACGGTAAGTTTTTTTAACTACAAGAGAGGACACACATGAACTAGGGACCCCAATGTAAGAGAATACCGTGACGAGGTGTTGGGGCTCTGTTGCATTGATCAATTCAATAGCTAAATCTCTTTATTCATATGTTCATGGCAGTAATGCAGATTCCATTGTCATATTTTCATTCTCACATATAGCTATTGGATTTTTCATGCCAGTATTCATACAGCAGTGTCTGCTTCACATTTATTCCCCTTGCACTGTCACTGGTGTGCAGTCCTTCTCTTTATATAACGCTCCCATATAGGCTGTTCCCTCCCATACAGGCAGGTTGTCCATTAAGTACACCCTACACGTGTCAACGCCTTATTTTTCCCCACAAAGATTACAGGACCAATGAGCAAAACTTCTTGGATGGTTCGATACGTTGAATTATTACTTTCTTACTGCTACATTTCCATTTTTGTTGATGTTGCTAAAGCCATGACATGTCATACCGAGTCTATAGCTCGAAATACTAACATTTAACATAGGCTCTAAAATTAGCCTCTCACCTGTCCTGGATCTAGCATCGGGCAACGTGTCCTCCTTCTGCCACGGCTTTCTCTGTTCTTTGGTAGGTTAGGTTGCCTGTCATCGGTCTATGATGCATTACAACTGCTCATCTAGATCATTATAATAACCAGTCACAATGAGCTTGTTAATAACCAGCAGCCTCACAAAATAATTAAATGGACTTGGTCCCATGAATAAACGCTATTACCCTGTTGATAAGGGGTTAATATTCAGGTTAACAGCATTTTGAACCTGAATTGAGCCTGCAGTTAGAGCCCCGCTGCCGGGAGGAAATTAACTTTATTCCTCCTGGCAGTGTTTGGCTTCAAGTCATGGGGGGGCCGATGTAGGTTTAGTCACTGCTCATTATATAGTGAATGGCAGCTGTAGCGCCCCTGACGTAGCATTAGAGCAGTTCCACCCCTACGACTGGAAGACGAACACTGTCGGGAGGACTAAAGTTTACTTTCTCCCGGCAGTGGGGCTCTGGGCAGATAAACCCCATATCTGTAAGTTGATAGCTTTTTTCACATGACAACTCCCCTTAAATTAAAGTGAACCTGTCAGGTGCAATGTGCACCCAGGGCCACAAGCAGATCTGAGTACATATTTCTAATCCCTGCCTAACTGTCCCTGTATAGATTAACATAGATAAAGAGATCTTTAGAAAAAGTATTTCTAATGATCCTTGATAATATGCTAATGAGGCCAGGGACTAGTCGTGAGGGTGTTACTTGCCCCAACTAGCTGCCCTCCTCACATGTTAAAAAAAAGCAACAAAGGGAGAGCTAAAATCTCATCCAAACATTCAGCAATTACAATCAAAAATTCAGCATGAGGACCCGTGACATGGGTTGTGGGCAACTGTATTCTGGCCATAATACCAACCAATACCTCATATATATTTTATATATGTTTTTTGCACGTAACATTTTATACTGGAGGCAGCCAGGCCCCTTAATGTTAGGCATTGTATCTTGGCGTTCCCGTCCCTGTATGGTGCACTTGGATAGTACTGGCGCAGGCCGCCTGGTCGAATAGTATGGGCGTGACTAATAGGCTGCTAACCAGTTACTGTGCACCTACATGTGTGAACAGCACCCTATACAAGCCACTTGTGTACAATTTTATCATCCAGCAATCGCCCCCTCCATCGGTGAGAAATATGTGTGATTTGCTTCTTTTGCACCTGTGATGCCTCCACCTTATTGGGTGTCTTGCTGCATCCTGCTACTGCATTAGTTCCTTGACCTCGGCAGGTTATAACTGCTGCCCTCTATTTGCTCCTCACATGTTAGTACACCCACAGGGGCGTTCTAACATGCTATTTAATAGTGTCACCAGTGGTGATGCGTGTACCTCTGTCTGCGGTGAATGCTGAGCTGAATGTCCCGCACTTCCAGCCATGCGCAGTATAAAGCCAGGTGTATGCTACCTGGTTTCAGACAGGTCTAGGGAGCATGACCGGAAGTGCCCGGCATTCAGCTCTGCGTTCCCCGCGGACATAGGTACCGCTTGTGACGCTGCATTGAATAGCATGTTAGCACGTCCCTGTGGGCGTACTAACATAAGAGGTCGGCTAGTCGGGGGAAGCAACGCCTTGGGACTAATTGCTAGCCTCATTAGCATATTATAAGGAATCTTTAGAAATACTTTTTCTAAAGATATCTTTATGTATGCGACTAGATACAGGGATTAGCAATGTGCACCCAGAACTGCTTGTGGTTCTGGGTGCATATTAGACCTGACAGGTTCCCTTTAATATTTTTTTTTCATGGATTCTTCAAAAAAAAATATCAACTTTAACAAATTGTACCAAAATGTATTGCTGGTTGAAAAGCAACATTACTATCATCGCCAATAAGCCCAGTGATCAGTGTAGTGCCCCTGAAGCCATCAGGGAGCTACAAGGTACTGCATCCCCACTGGGATGCAGGGCCTCCTCCTTAGGGACCTAGAAACCCAGTGCCGGTACCATGCAAACATCCCAGCTTTTCCCCAACAATCCTCCATACAATGGTACCCAGCTAGGGTCGGACCAGTGGATGGCCGCCTAGAGGTGGAGCTAGTCCAGTCCACTAGTTGACCAGGTGGGAGCGGCGGACTGTGGACGGAGAGACAGTAATGGAGTAGGAGTGTCAGCTTGACCGTGAAGGTGTAGAGACAGATTGTCGGTCATGAGTTAGTAGTAACCTGGTGCTGAGGAGAGTAGTTGCCGGTGGAGTACGGTGGAGTACTCCCGGAACTACGCACCGACACGGTACAGGACCCTAGGACAGGTAGAAGCCCCAAGCCATCCTGTTAACACCTGCACAGCAAGGGGACCATCAAGGACCTTGCTGACCCTAAGAATCCAAAGACTCAGTAGCAAGGGGAGAACCGGGAACAGGACCAGAGACTCCAACCCTACAGGGTTCACGCTATTGTCAGGCAGAAAGCAGTGGAACAACATCACTAGAAGGGGACCCCCAGTTGCTCTACGCCATGGGGAACCACCAGAGAAAGGTGCAGGGGAAGAAGCCACCAGATTACTAACTGGCACTGGGTAGAAGGGAACCTGGAGGTGAAACCAGATGGCCTTGGGTAACCAGTTACCATCACCGGACTGTGAGTAAAAACCAGTTTCACTGAACTGTTGTGTGGACTACCTTCTTCCAACCTCTGTCACACCACCCACCCTCTGGGGCCCGGTCCTGTTTGCAGAGGGCCTACCATCCAGGCTGCCATTAACACCAGCCCCAGCAGTGAACATTGTGCAGCGGCGGCTTCAAACACATAGCCGCAACACCGCAAGTGGCGTCACAAGTGAACATTACCTTAAGTCCCCTGTAAGGGCCCAGGGCACGGAACCGGGCAACGTCCACCACCGTGACATCCCCCAGACGTACACCGCCCGGGACCGAGTACCCCGTATCCCTGGGCGACAAAATTAGCATCAAAGATAGCATGCAAATACTACATATCTTCATCCTGGAAACTAAAGAATGTATGATGGAATCCTGGGATTGCACAGTATGAGCTCTGGATCAACAAGCTACTTTACAGGAGCTTTAGTTTTCTCTTTTTATATCTCCTGCATCTAGTTTAATTTCGAAAACTCTTATACCAGCCCTAGAAATTAGGTTTGAATGTTTGAATTATTTCACATCTAGCATAAGAAGTCTCAAAAGTCAAGAAGCTGGATTTTTTCACCAATGGTAAGTATAATTTCTACTTCTGAAGTCTCTAAGACATTCCTTCTAAAAAAGATTTTAAACTGCTCTTGTGTATTTAAGCTAGCACATACCTCCATGTCTTATAGACGTCCTATTGATGTGAGAAGTTTTATAAATCATTCAGTAACAGATGATGTTGTAACTAAAGCAGTGGGAGTTTTGAAATACTTACATCAGATTAAGCTTGTGTTTATTTCAAAAAAACCTCTGATCTACCTAGGATTTCTGGCAGGCTCAACATGAGAACAACACGAGCTGGTGTGTATCAAAGCTTCTTTATCTGAAAGTCAAACTTGGAAGGTTTCCAATTCTAATTAAAAAAAAATAATAATTGATGTCTTTTTGGACTTTCAGTTTCAAAATATTTTACCATTTATTTGTGAAATTGGTATTTGGTCCATACACTACTGGAATATTTATCACAAACATCAGCGGGAGTAATAAATAGTTGTTGCATATTATTTAAGTTCTGGGTTCCAACATTGTCTTGTATAGTACAGAAAAAATCCAAAAAAGAATGATTATAATTTTGAAGTTTACAAAGGTCTCATCCACAGGTCAAATGTTTTTTCCTCTGATATGAAAAACGGATTGATTTTCGTCAGTGTGTTGGATATAATTTTTTATCTGTTTTCAGTCCATGGGTCAGTTTATGCCATTTATGCCATTCTTGTTTCATGCGTGTTTCTTGTATGATTCTGGTTTCTTAATGTGAGAGGAACTGGCTGTGGACTAAAGACTATTGGACCAATGAACATAGTGTGGAGTCCATGGCTCTAAGGCAGGCTTTGCATGTTGTGACATCGCAAGCCGATGCTGCGATGTCGCACGCGATAGTCCCCGCCCCCGTCGCAGCAGCGATTTATTGTGATTCCTGGCGTAGCGAACATTATCGCTACGCCAGCTTCACATGCACTCACCTGTCCTGCGACGTCACTCTGGCCGGCGTCGCGCCTCCTTCCTAAGGGGGCGGGTCATACAACGTCAGAGCGACGTCACACGGCAGGCGGCCAATCAAAGCGGAGGGGTGGAGATGAGCAGGATGTAAACATCCCGCCCACCTCCTTCCTTCCGTATAGCCGCCGGCGGCAGGTAAGGAGATGTTCCTCACTCCTGCGGCTTCATACACAGCAATGTGTGCTGCCGCAGGAACGAGGAACAACATCGTACCTGTCGCGGCAGCGTAATTTTGGAAAAGTCGGAGCCTACACCCATGATACGATAACGACGCTTTTGCGCTCGTTAATCGTATCATATAGGATTTACGCACTATGATGTCGAAAGTCACGCCGGATGTGCGTCACTTTCGATTTGACACCACCGACATCGCACGTGTGATGTTGCAACGTGCAAAGCCGCCCTAAGGGATGCCGACTTTTTACAACACAGTGAGGTGGTTACGTCAATCTCATTGTTGTGTTTTATTATATATTTTCTTGCTTGTCAGTTTGAGATGCACAGAAAGCCAGGCACAAGATTGGTGTTATAATTCACCTTGCACAAAGGTAATTCTCTGCCTTGCCATCCTGAACTACAGAGCCGGCAGTTACATATTTCATTTGTGCAGAACATCTTTCATTTGGAGATGCTCTGCTGTGTTTCTCTGAGCATTAGCTGACAGGTTGTTTGACACCACAGAATTCCATGCAAGTTCTGGGAGGTGCTTTTACACAGGTATTCTAACTTCCTGGTAATTGCTCTGTTTTATTACTGAGCACGCTTTCCCAGAACCTTGCCAATTGTACTCTCTGGTTCTACAGTTGTGCTCTTGGCTTGTGTTTGTGCTTGTGTTCTCATCTAAGTTTCTTGATACCGGACCATTTTTGACTCTCTGTCCGCATCCCGTTCTTGTCATTTCCTCCTGGCTTCTGACCTTGGACCATTACCTGACCATGTCTCTTTCTGCTACCTGAATCTAATACGTACTCTCCTGGAATTCTGCCCCTCGGCCTGTTACTTTACTGCGTTTCTGCTTGCTTCCTATATCATGTTGTGTCTTCCTATTTCCTGACCCTGGCTTGTCTGACTACCCTTTCGTCTATACTATCTGTAAGTAGTGACTAGCATCACATTTGATAATAATAGTAAAGCAATCATTACATTACTCTCATCAGAGTCTCAGAAGCTGTGGAGCCCACCTGCAATGGTCCTAGGGAGTAGGGACATCGATCCACCTTCCGGGACGCCACAGGGTCTTCACTGGTATATGGCAGCAGGTATGTAGTTTTGTGTGTAACATGACACCACTCATGGTTTGTAGTCAGGGTTATGGATGACCACTGCTGCTAGTTTAACGAGCTTCTGGGGCTGATGGGGTCAGCAGCTAGATGTTGTGGCCTCCCGTGAGTGAGTCTGGCCCCAGGGGCTCGAGTGTGTGTGCAACATCAGGTCCCAGAATAACTCAGGCACAGTCCAAGATGTCTTTCAACTCGTTTACTCTCTTTCAGGTGTTTTTGTGAGGTAACCCGGGCGATGCTGAGATAAACCAGGTGGAACCAGGTATCCTTCAGGCTGGTCTAAGGGTTAAGGCTACTTTACATACTGCAATATCGGTCCCGATATCGCTAGCGTGGGTACCCGGCCCCATCTGTTGTGCGACACGGGCAAATCGCTGCCTGTGCCGCACAACATCGCGCAGACCCATCACACATACTTACCTGCACAGTGACGTTGCTGTGACCGGCGAACCGCCTCCTTTCTAAGGGGGCGGTCCATGCAGCGTCACAGCGACGTCACTGAGCGGCCGCCCAATAGAAGTGTAGGGGCGGAGATGAGTGGCCGGAACATCCCGCCCACCTCCTTCCTTCCTCATAGCGGCCGGGAGGCAGGTAAGGAGAGGTTCCTCGTTCCTGCAGCGTCACACATAGCGATGTTACTGCCGCAGGAGCGACGAACTACATCGTTACTGCTGCAGTAACGATAATCGATAATGGACCCCCATGTCACCGATGAGCGATTTTGCACATTTTTGAAACAATGCAAAATCGCTCATCAGTGTCACACGCAGCAACATCGCTAATGCGGCCGGATGTGCGTCACAAATTCCGTGACCCCAACGACTCCGCATTAGCGATGTCGCAGCGTGTAAAGCCCCCTTTACCGTTAACTCGCCTTCCTGCGAGCACTTCTTGTTTCGGATAACCCCTGACTTGAAGTACCGTGGGGTTCATCTAGGGAAGTCGCTACTGCCTTTTCGCCCCTTTTTGGCCCGTTTGCTGGCAGCGTGGACCAAGGTGGATAGCTCAGGCTCGATCCTCCTTATGGACCCCTTTGTTGTTGCTGATACTCGGACTCTAGTTGATTGGTGTGGGACTTGTGGTCCCCACACCAGCAGGTTTAGCAGACCAAATAAATGGACATCTACTCTTGGGACCTGTTCCCCGTGCAAGCCTAGCTACCAGGAGTCAACGTACTCAACCAGCTGACTTCCTCAGGATCTTTCTGACCGACTTGCTGGTAACCGTTCTTCCCCGCCAACGGTTACTACACGTGTGTGATGCCCTGGACTAGTCAGGTCGTCCCAGGTAGTCACACACACACACACCCCCCTCCCTGAGTAGGTGACAGCAGCCAACCAAGAAACCGTTGTCACCACCCTCCAGGTTTGATGTCCACACCAGGGGGGTGGAGCAAGGCCATTGGCTCCACCCACCAAGGAGTTCACAGGCCTGGAGGCGGGAAAAGACACAAGTTCAGTGTGCAGTAGTCTAGTCTTGACAGTGAAGGAGAGAGGTCGAGTTCAAGGGCAGACCTGTGACAAGGCCTGCCAATAGTCTACTCAGGTGTCTGGGTCGGAGCCCAGGCACCTCTGGCAAGGAGGCAGACGGTGGTGGCCGCCTGCTGGAGCTGAGATTACAGCCGGTGGAACCGTAGGGACCAGGGTCGAGTGGTGGCCCGCCAGTACTGAGGCCCTGTCACACACAGAGATAAATCTGCGGCAGATCTGTGGTTGCAGTGAAATTGTAGACAATCAGTGCCAGGTTTGTGGCTGTGTACAAATGGAACAATATGTCCATGATTTCACTGCAACCACAGAGCTGCCAAAGATTTATCTCTGTGTGTGACGGGGCCTTTAGAACCCGGACCCCCACTGATCGGCAGATATTTGCAGTGTCTATTATGTATCTAAAATTATTGTATAATGAGAGCTATACTAACAAAAATAAAAAACAATTACCATAATTTTCGTTTTATAAGACGCACTGGATTATAAGATGTACCCCAAATTTACAGACAAAAAAGGTAAAAAAAAATAAAATAAGGTCTGTCTTATACTCTGGTCTTACTGGTGGGAGCAGTGGTAGATCAGGGTTACAGGAGGTGGGGGCAGTGCTGTAGTACGGCAATGCTGTAGGCGCTCAAGTGGGGGCTGTGCTGGCTGCGGAGGGGGCCTTGCTGGCTGTGTAGAGCAGGGCATTGCGGCGGATGTCACAGATTCTCTGTCGGCGGTGTGGGCGTCAAAGATATGGCACCCGGAGTCGGCGCAGATTGAGCTTTCGGCTCAATGACAAGCCGAGATTTCATCTGCGCATGTGCCACCTCCAGGTGCCATTTTCCTTAAGTCCGCTGCTGGGAGATCAATGGGCCGGAGGTGGCACATGCGCAGATGAGATCGTGAGCCGAGAGCTCCATCTGTGCACTCACCGACTCCGAGAACCATTATTAGAAGCCCTTACCACCGACAGAGCATCTGTGACACCCGCCACACTGCCCTGCGCCACACAGCCCCTACCGCAGCCAGCACAGCCTCCACCACAGAACCCATTCTCCTCCTCCTGGTAAGCTACATTTGCATTATAAGACACACTCCTCATTTTCCTCCCAAATTTTTGGGAGCAAAAGAGCGTCGAAAAATACAGTGTGTGGAAAAGCAATAAGACTTTATGTCTAAGAAAAAACAATGCATAAAATATTTATTATCAGGTTGACAAAGAAGGATGGAGATGAATACATTGCTCTGTCCCCACAAAGTACATGTAAATATGAATGGATCTGACAGAATTTGAAGTCGCCAATTTACGCGGATTATACAAGGAAATTCATTTTGCAGCAAAATTATTCACCATCCACAAGTTGAATGTTTCCACATGCACAACGTGTATGTGACGCCCTGGGCAAGCCAGGGGTCACAGGTCACAACACAACACGCACTCCACATTCCTTGCAGGTACACACAAGGTCAAAACTAAAATCCTTGTTGCCTTCCTCCAGGAGCTGGTGTCCACACCAGGGAGTGGGCCAGGCGGTTGGCTCCACCCACCGAGGAGTTCACAGCTCTGGAGCAGGCAGTCCAGCTAGGGCAGTGAAAGTGAAAGGAAGTGAAGTGAAGCTGGTGAAGTCGTAAAAGAGGAAAGTAGGAGTAGTGACAGCAAGAAGCCTGAAGTTGGTCCGGGTGTGTGCCCCGGACTGAGACAGCAAGGTTGGCAGACGGCGTGACCGTCTGCAGGCGAGACTGATTGGAGGTTGCCGAAAGGACCGTGGACGGGTGGTGACCCGGCGGTACTGGAGCGGTATACGAAGATTAGTCAGCACCAGGGCAGGGGCCTTTCGGATCCCGGCAAGGCTAGGAGTCGCCATAATTTGCCAAATCCGTCAGTGAAGGGGATGACTGTCTCCCAACAACCAAGTCCCGTTTGAAGGCAACAGTCCAACCGTTAAGAGGAGACATCGCCACCGCCAAGACACCAGTTTCCCAGGGCCAGCGCCTGCGGGCAAGAGTGGAGCTCCTCCGGTTCATATCCAAGCTGGGGAGCGGGTTACCGGTGGGAACCCATCGCTACCAAACAACACACATAGGTGCAGGGAAGAGACCGTCACCGTCAACTGCAGGGGACATCGGCAACGTAACCGTCTGAGGGACCCGTCCAACCAGCCGTTTGTATACCGAGAACTGTGTCGTGTTTACTGGCTGAGTGAGTACCTCCATGCCGTGCGGCACAGCGCTGCCCCTGCGCCCCTTCACCTCCACAGGCCCCCTAGCCCGCCTGTCCACCATCACAACTCCATCACAGGGCCCCGGGATCACCAACCCCTACCCACGGAGGGGCAACACAACAACTGGCTGCTCCATACCATCACTCCCGGTATCCCCAGCCAGAGCAGCGGTGGTGTACACTCAATCACCACAACCGTGGGTGGCGTCACGGACAATAAACAATCCCCACACCCAAACCCCCTTTCACTCACGGGCGAGGAGCGCCGCTAGAGTCCCCGGGATCCGGCCCATCGCTCGAGCCACCAAGCAGCAGCAGGCCGCAGCAGCCGCGGCAGCTGGACCCGAGCAGTGGGAGAGCGCGGCGTCCCCTCCTCCGCCCGCGACAACTTGGCGTCACGAACAGGATCTTACCGCTCTGCAGTCTGGTAGAGGTGCGCCTTGTTACCACCGGAGGCGTCCGGCCAGAAAATTTCAGAAGCCGCCATCTTTGGCGCGAAGAGTTCCCGCTCGATCGTCTTCTCGAGTAGCAGAGGCGCGAAGGCCAAAACCCCGCCCCGATAGAGGAGGGGCCGAAAAGAAGCTAAGGGGGACGCGATGGCGGCTGGCTGCATGTGAACGCAGCTATAAAAGCAGGGATGCCAGGACTCTGCGGTCACCCTGTTCCTGGAAGGAGTTGCCAGCAGAATGTGGATGCCGTCCCGAAGCACCGTAGCCCCCGCGCCGGGAACCGCGGCGTGGGTGGAGATCCGGACCGCGCAGCTCTATCAAAGGCTGCAGGTCAAAATGCAGCTCCTCATGGAGGAATGGGAGGCCGACATGGCGGACGTGATAGCGACCGTGCGGAGACGCGAGGAGGAAGCCAAGGAAGGGAGGTTGAGTGACCCACGCCCCGATGCCCTTGAAGGGCCGGTCATCGCGGCTGCGGGACCCGGTCCAAACCCTCTCGCTCTGTTGCCTCCCTCGCCACCTGTCTCGGAAGCTGTGACCCCGCCACTAGGCCCGCTGCCACCGCAACCGGTAGCGATACCCAGCATGCCCGCCCGGCGGGCCGACCTGCAGCCGGAGCCCGTAGCAAGTCGGAAGTGCTGCCATGGAAGGCCCCGAAGTCTGCACCGGAGGCAGCCCCTGAGAAGTCCCCCGAGCCGGAGCTGATGACCCGTTCCGAGCCGAAGGCCCAGCCGCGGAAAGCCCCTGTGCCCATCCCCCATACCTCGGCTGAGGTTGCGCCGGGTTGTCGCTGCAAGGCGGCGCCCAAGGCCAAGACGCCGCGGGACCTGCCGCCCAGATCCCTGACAGTGGGCAGCGTCCAGAATGTCCCGCGAGGCCCGACCCGTGCGCCGGAGCTCGCAGCAGCACCGTATTGGGACAGGGAGCCGGTACCGTTGGGCCCGGAGATCGGTGAAAGAGAAAAGAAGAAAGCGGAATTGGTGGCCCATGCAATCCGGGAGAAGGAGAACCTCCGCCAGGCGACGTTCCGTGTCCGGGGACCGCTGTATGAAGGACAGGTGAGGCGGTTTGATGTCCGCCGGGGCTATGGGTTTATCTATGAACCGGGCCTGGAGGCCGAAGTGTTTATAGCCCGGCGGGATGTGAATGCCCACCTGCCCGAGGAGCACCCTGGCCGTAACCTGATGCCGGGTGACATCGTGCAGTATACCCGGCACTGTGGAGAGAGGAAGTGGTTCGCCCTAGATGCGAAACTGAGGGGCAGCCAGGAGAGCCGAGTGAGTTCTGCACCCCCTCCCTCAGATGAAGCCGACGACTTGGAGTAGGGCAGCGGAGCACCGTTGTCCAGTCCCCGTTGGGACCACCACTGTGATTGTTTGAAAAAGTTTGAAAAGTTTTGAAAGTTTAAAGTGATGATAAGAAATGAAACCGAACAGTCATCTGATTAACCGTGATTGAGAAGACCGGCCGTTGCCAGCACCGTTGTCTCCGTGGGGACCGTTTAAAAAGTTGCATAAGGGACTCCTTATGGACAAGCCCGTGAACTTTCAGGGCAACCACAAACGTTAGTGGGATGTAAATAAAATCTGTTTGTTGCAGCTACCGTTACTGCCTCCGGAGAGGCAGGTTGGGGGGAGGGCACGCAGTAGAGCCGGCTGGGGCCCAGCCACCACAGGAACCGGTGGCTACCCTCTGGAGGGAAAGGACAGATCCCGCTTGGGTAACTTGTGCTGGACTGGGGTCAAGGGGTGCTGCCTGGGTTTTAGAGGCAGCATCAGGGCCAGGTTACTTGGGTGGGAGAGAGCGGAGCCGCAACCGTTAAAAATGTTTGCAACGTTTAAGTACCGAACCTCCCGATGTGGGATGATGTCATAAGTTGTATTATGTTTACTTCTTTTTTTACATATTTTCCAGAAAAACAAAAAGGAAAATAAAACCGGTGTTGGACGGGCAGCCCGAGGACGGTCTGCGTTTTGCTAAGGGGGAATGTGACGCCCTGGGCAAGCCAGGGGTCACAGGTCACAACACAACACGCACCCCACATTCCCTGCAGGTACACACAAGGTCAAAACTAAAATCCTTGTTGCCTTCCTCCAGGAGCTGGTGTCCACACCAGGGGGTGGGCCAGGCAGTTGGCTCCACCCACCGAGGAGTTCACAGCTCTGGAGGCGGGAAAACCAGGCAGTCCAGCTAGGGCAGTGAAAGTGAAAGGAAGTGAAGTGAAGCTAGTGAAGTGGTAAAGGAGGAAAGTAGGAGTAGTGACAGCAAGAAGCCTGAAGTTGGTCCGGGTATGTGCCCCGGACTGAGACAGCAAGGTTGGCAGACGGCGGTGACCGTCTGCAGGCGAGACTGATTGGAGGTTGCCGAAAGGACCGTGGACGGGTGGTGACCCGGCGGTACCGGAGCGGTATACGAAGATTACTCAGCACCAGGGCAGGGGCCTTTCGGATCCCGGCAAGGCTAGGAGTCGCCATAATTTGCCAAATCCGTCAGTGAAGGGGACGACTGTCTCCCAACAACCAAGTCCCATTTGAAGGCAACAGTCCAACCGTTAAGGGGAGACATCGCCACTGCCAAGGCACCAGTTTCCCAGGGCCAGCGCCTGCGGGCAAGAGTGGAGCTCCTCCGGTTCATATCCAAGCTGGGGAGCGGGTTACCGGTGGGAACCCATCGCTACCAAACAAGAACACATAGGTGCAGGGAAGAGACCGTCAACTGCAGGGGACATTGGCAACGTAACCGTCTGAGGGACCCGTCCAACCAGCCGTTTGTTTACCGAGAACTGTGTCGTGTTTACTGGCTGAGTGAGTACCTCCGTGCCGTGCGGCACAGCGCTGCCCCTGCGCCCCTGCACCTCCACAGGCCCCCTAGACCGCCTGTCCACCATCCCAACTCCATCACTGGGCCCCGGGATCACCAATTCCTACCCACGGAGGGGCAACACAACAACTGGCTGCTCCATACCATCACTCCCGGGATCCCCAGCCAGAGCAGCGGTGGTGTACACTCAATCACCACAACCGTCGGTGGCGTCACGGACAATAAACAATCCCCACACCCAAACCCCCTTTCACTCACGGGCGAGGAGCACCGCTAGAGTCCCCGGGATCTGGCCCATCGCTCGAGCCACCGAGCAGCAGCAGGCCGCAGCAGCCGGACCCGAGCAGTGGGAGAGTGCGGCGTCCCCTCCCCTGCCCGCGACATGTACTACATATTGTATTTCACACACACACTGTATGTTGCATACATATAACATGGCACAGGGTGGTAGCCGTGGGCAAGGTAGTCGTCTCTTACGCCCCGGCACATTATATGAAGTTGGGGGTCCTGGCTGGGTCTGTGGACTTATAATACGGTGGTATTATGCCCTTCCAGGCCACATGATGCCATGGGCTTTGGCTTTCCAGGGCCAGATGGTTGAAAGCTCAATGAGGGAGAACATAGTTCATAAATAAACATACTTTTATTGAAGTATAACTTGGTATGAAGCATATACAGCAGATAGTGAGCATTTATCCTCAAGGCCGTTAAGTCAACAACAAATGACATCATCACACACATTTTCTTCTTTCTTGAAGGCAGTCTATCTTCCTTGGTTGCTTTCTCTACTCCTTGCACAGCCCATCACACTATGTCGGAATTTTCCCTCATTCTCAGTTAGGTCAATACAGTCCATAAAACGAGCATCCTAAACTTTAATCCACGATTCCACGTCCATTTTTTTTTTAATAAAACCTTTCTGTGCCAATATGGTAGCTACTCAGCTTAGCTTTCTTTTTTATTGACACTTCTGGACCACCACACAGGCCATTGTCTCTTTGCCTCACTTCAATTTCCCTTTTCGTTCCATACCCTTTTCTGACAGCTAACTTTGTACTGTCACACGAGACTATGGGACACTATATTAAGGGGCACAGTATTGTGGATCATGGTACATTAAGGGGCACAGTATTGTAGAGCACGGTATATTATAGGGCACAGTATATTATGGGGCACAGTATTGTGGAACACTATATTATGGGGCGCACTATTGTGCAGCACGGTATATTATGGGGCACAGTATATTATGGGGCACAGTATTGTGGAACCCTGTATATTATGGGACACAGTATTGTGGGACACTGTATATTATGGGGCACAGTATATTATGAGGCACAGTATTGTGGAACCCTGTATATTATGGAGCACAGTATTGTGGAACACTGTATATTATGAGGCACACTATTGTGTAGCACGGTATTACAGAGCACTGTGCCGGCTGTCCTCGGTGACACTTTACACACATTAGGATCACTTTGCAGTCCCCAACAAAATGGCTCTGCACTGTGATTCTGAACTTCATCCTCCCTTTATCCTTTTGGAAACACCCAGATGGAGAGGGGAAGGTGGGACATCACACACAGGAGAGAAGATTCTGCCCACTTTTACTGCAGTTGTAATTCTCTTTCACACATCCGTTTTTTGCCGTCAGGCACAATCCGGCGAAATGCGGATAAAACGGATCCCATGCCGGATTCGTTTTATTCCCCATTGACTTGTATTATCTCCGGATTGTGCCACATGGCCTTACGTTGCATGCATTTCTTCGTCCGGCTGCTGGAAAGGACACAGCTTGCAGCGTTTTTTTCTCCGTTAAAAAAACGGACCACGCTGGATCCGGCGCCGTCCGCCACGTTGTATAATGGAAGCGGTTTTGGTTTTTTGAACTGAGCATGCTCAATATTACAACGGATACATCAAAAAATGAAAGGAACGCATGGAAAAAACTGATGCGAAGGATTTGTGTTTTCACCGGATCCGCCACATTAATTTTTTTGCCGGATCGCCCCTGACGGCGAAAAACGGATGTGTGAAGCCAGCCTAATTCAGGCTAGCTGTACACTTGGTTTTCAGCAGCTGCTCCCCCTAGTGTTTAAAAGTGGAACATATCAAATGTTTTACCTTATGTTGTTCATATTTTGCTCCATTAAAAACAAATAATATTTAAACAAGACATTAAAACATTAAAAATTTATATTTTTTTAGTTATTCATTTTTTTAGGGGGGATCGCACCTTCCATTTAAAGTCCTCTAGTAATATCACTAAAACGTGTAAAAAAAAAGTATTAACAAATAGGAAAAAAGCAAAAAATACATAAAAGTTCAAATCACCCCCTTTTGCCCCATTGAAAAATAAACATATACATGTTTGCTATCTATGAACTCGTACTGACCTGGGGAATCATACTGCCGGTCAGTTTTACCATATAGTGAACATGGTAGAATAAAACCTCAAAAAACAATTGTGCAAATGGACTTTTTTTGCAATTTAACCACACTTGGAATTTTTGTTCCCATTTTGCAGTACACTATGTAGTAGACTGAATGGTGTCATTCAAAGTACAACTCATCCCCCCAAAAAAAGTCCTGATATGGCTATATTGATAAAAAAATAAAAAAGTTACGACTCTTGGTAGAGAGAAAAAATGGAAACCGGAAAATCTCAAGGTGGTGAACGGGTTAATAATCTGTTATTTCATTTCTATTTAAGCAGATATCTGGAAAAAAAAATGCCTTGTCTAAGTATGAATGAAACCATAACACAAAACATTTGCATTCTTATGTGGCGCCCTGGACAAGCCAGGACGTCACAAGCACGACACCAACACACCCCACACCCCGGTCAGGCACACCTAAGTCAAACAAAAACCCTTGTTGCCTCCCTCCAGGGGCTGATGTCCACACCAGGGGGTGGGCCAGGCGGTTGGTCCCGCCCACCGAGGAGTTCACAGTCCTGGAGGCGGGAAAAGCAGATCAGATTAGTTTGGAGTTCAGGAGAAGTGGTAGGAGAGCAATCTGAAGTTGGTCCAGGTGTGTTGCCCGGACGGTACAGCAAGGTTGGCAGACGGTGGTGACCGTCTGCAGGAGAGGCCTAGTGGAGCCAGCCGTATGGACCGTGGACAGGCAGTGGCCCGGCGGTACCGGACCGGTACGCAAAGAGAAGCCAGCACCAACCGACAGGGCTTATGGACCCCGACAAGGCTAGGAGTCGCCGCTGAAATTGTCAAATCCGTTAGCGAAGGGAAACTCGGGGGTTTCCCAGCAGCCAAGTCCTGATTGAAGGCAACAGTCCAATTGATAGAGGGAAACACAGTCACCGCCAAGGCTACAGTTCCCAGGGACAGAGCCTGCGGGCAAAAGGGGCTCCTACAGCAACCTTCAAGCTGGGGAGCGGGTTACCGGTGGGAACCCATTGGAACCGTACACACTACATAGGTGCAGGGAAAGGCAGTCACCATCAACCTGCCGGGAGGAGAAACACCGCAGCCATCTGTGGGACCCGTCCATCCAGCCGTTTGTTTTACCGGAGACTTTGTGTACATCATTGGCTGAGTGAGTACCACCGTGCCGTGCGGCACAGCGGTGCCCCCACGACCCTGCACCTCACCAGGCCCCGTAACCCGCCTGCCATCCATCCCTACCCCTCACCGGGCCCCGGGACAACCAACCCCCCTACCCACGGAGGGGAGAAGTCAACATCCAAGCTGCTCCCTGTCACCGCTCCCGGGATCCCCGTCCAGAGCAGCGGTGGTGTCACAACTTCACCACAACCGTGGGTGGTGTCACGGACAATAAATCCCCAAAACCATTCCCATTTTCACTCACGGGCGAGAAACGCCGCTCGAGTCCCCGGGATCCGACCCACCGCTCGAGCCACCACCGAGCAGCAGCAGCAGCAGCCGGATCCGACAATCCCACAATTGCTCTCTATACATCATGATGTCCACTGAACCGCCTGTATGGAGTGTGATGGCCAAGCAGCTCACTTATATAAAGTACTAGCTGTAGTAACCGGGCGTTGCCCGGGATAGTAACTGTCTCTCTGTCTCTCTCCCAGTCTCTGTCTGTCTGTCTCTGTCTGTATCAGTCTCTCTGTCTGTCTCTGTATCAGTCTCTCTGTCTGTCTCTGTATCAGTCTCTCTGTTTGTTGCTCTCTATCTCTGTGTCTGTGTCTGTCTGTCTCTCTCTATCTGTTTGTCAGTCTTGTTCCAAGTCTAGCAAATGGCAATAAGGTTAAAATATAACTTTTAATTAAGTCTTATTAAAAACGACTCATGGTCTATTATTCACCCGTGCATGGTATCACACAAATTTTAGACGAACACAGACAATTGGGTATTCAATCCCAGGAGATATTGAAAAAACCTCCACTGGAGAAAGATAGATCAGATATCAATTACTCCTATGGTATCTTATTATCAAGTATTTTTATCCAAGGGTAGTGTAATGAAACACAATATCTGCTTGTTACCTCAAATTGCTGTTTTGCCTCTGGCAGAAATGGGGTATGACAATTCACCCATCCTCTCTGGCAGAGAAAATTAAAAAGATATTACCTTAATGGGACATGATGCTCAATGTAAATTCTGCCCAAAGGTAATCATTAGAATAAGCTCAATGCCCTCCTTTTTCAATATCTCCTGGGATTGAATACCCAATTGTCTGTGTTCGTCTAAAATTTGTGTGATACCATGCACGGGTGAATAATAGACCATGAGTCGTTTTTAATAAGACTTAATTAAAAGTTATATTTTAACCTTATTGCCATTTGCTGTACATTGTTCTATTCCTTGGTAATAATTTTCACAAAGTACCTTGTTCCAAGTCTGTCTCGTTCCAGGTCTGTCTCTTTCCCCGTCTGTCTCTTTCCCCAGCTGTCTCATTCCCCGTCTGTCTCGTTACCCGTCTGTCTTGTTCCCCGTCTGTCTCGTTCCCCGTCTGTCTCATTCCCCGTCTGTCTCTTTCCAGGTCTGTCTCATTCCAGGTCTGTCTCGCTCCCCGTCTGTCTTGCTCCCCATCTGTCTTGTTCCAGGTCTGTCTCGTTCCCCGTCTGTCTCTTTCCCCATCTGTCTCTTTCCCCATCTGTCTCTTTCCCCGTCTGTCTCGTTCCCCGTCTGTCTCGTTCCTCATCTGTCTCGTTCCAGGTCTGTCTCATTCCAGGTCTGTCTCATTGCCCGTCTGTCTCGTTCCCTGTCTCTTTCTTTCCAGGTCTGTCTCTTTCCAGGTCTGTCTTGTTCCAGGTCTGTCTCGTTCCCTGTCTGTCTCATTTCCCGTTTGTGTCTTTCCCCGTCTGTCTCGTTCCCCATCTGTCTCATTCCCCGTCTGTCTCGTTCCAGGTCTGTCTCTTTCCAGGTCTGTCTCTTTCCAGGTCTGTCTCAATCTAGGTCTGTCTCTTTCCATGTCTGTCTGTCTCTGTCTTTTTCCCCGTCTTTTTACTTGTCTGTCTCTTTCCCCATCTTTGACTTGTCTGTCTCTTTCCCTGTCTTTTTCCTTGTTTCTGTCTCCTTCCCTGTCTCTTTTCCTGTCTGCCTGTCTATTTCCCTGTCGGTCTCTCTGCCTGTCTCTTTACCTGTGTGTGCCTGTCTGCTTGATTGACTCTCTGTCCCTCTCTCTGTCCCTTTCTGTCTCTCTCTATCCATCTCTCCACCGACATCTTATTACCTCACACATAAGCTTCCTATACTAACAATTTATTTTGTTTCTATAGCAACCAATCACAGCTCCAATTAATAGCCTAATAGCTCGCAGCTCCATTGACTTTAATGGAGGCAGTTTTTTTTTTTAGAGTAACTGTAAAGCACGGGGTTAAATTTTCCCATCAAAATATATTGTATGATGTTCCCTGAGATACATGGTGTGTCTGTGCAAAATTTTGTGATTGTAAATGCGACGGGGCGGATTCCTTTAGCGGACATACACGCACACACATGCACACATACACTCAGCTTTACAAATTAGATTATGGCCCCACAGCCCCCTATATGTTGTGCGATGACACTACAGACCCACATGTACAGTATGATGGCCAAATAGTTCCCCTATATACATTATCATGGTTCAACAGGTCCCCAAACTATTCTGATAATCGGAGGCATGTGGTTGCAGGCACAATCCCACACCAGCTGGCAATGAGGTCACCTGCAGAGACAGGCAGTCCGTCAAATCCAATCTTGCATTCATGAAGTGCGATTGGCTAGTGACCAAATTTAAAGTCCAAAGGAATTCTCGATTAAACAATTTAAGTTTATAATCGCCACACCTCTATGGGTTGAACACTTTCTCAATAATACTGAATCTTAGGAAAGATGTGTCATCCTTATGTTATATCTGAAAATGTTGTCATAACATAGAAATTTTAAAAGGAATGTGTTAGCAAGTTTTTGCCTTTTAATTTGGGAACAGCCTAATATAGAGCACAAGAGCCTAAATACAGCAATGTGTCACTTATTAGTCTTGGTACTGTAAGTGAAGCACAACTAGTGTTTTATCAGTAGGCGATTATCACTAGCGGTCCACATCCCACATGTACACTAGACAGGCTAATCTGTATAACTCCGCCCCCAGCAGTGACTGTCAGCTTACTGACATCTCACAGTGTGGCGCCCCTGAGGCTCTGGTCGCCACAGGGTACTGCACCTCAGTTAGGGTGCGGTATCCATCTCAGGTAAGGTGGGGGGGTTAAATCACCGGTGTTCCACATTCACACTCTACATACAGCTTAGGAGCCTTCTCACAGGGGGGCTCAGGATAGATAGAGGGGTGGCCATCACGATGCAAGGGACTTCCGTGGTCACTGAAGCCAGCCACCTGGGGGGCGGGTTCCACTTTGGGGAAGAAGTAGGCGCAGCACACTCAAATAAGATAGACGAGTCGGGACCATAGTTCTGACAAGACACCTCTGGAACTCTTGGACTTTATTAGGCCCGGGGCTTGGAGCAGAAGCTCAGCCCGGGCTCCTAACAGCTGAGGGGGATATCCTAGGAAAAGGACATTCTCTCTCTCTCTTCAAACACCAGTGGTGGCCCCATGGCTTGGTATTGACCCGAGCCCATGATGGCAGAAACCAGTACCTGGGTGCAGCTTTAAATCAGTGAGAAATAAAACCTGGAACCACAGTTGCTGACTCAGATTCTGATTAGCGATACCGTCGCCCTGCGCTCCCAGGGGACTGCCAAACCCTTCGTCATCCACCCTGGGCCCGCTCCACCTGTGGGGAGCGACACCATCACGGTTGCCATAACACCTGCCCCGGCGAGGAATTCTGCAGCGGGGCAATGGAACCGGGCAAGGCCACCCGTGACATCGCCTGACCCAACCCACAACGGCAAGGGAACGAGTAGGCTAAAAACCTGCCCCGTGGGACGCTGTATTTGGCGTCACAAACAGGATATCATGTCCATTCAACCGGGTACTGTGCGTCTACAGAACTGTGTTAAACCAGTTAATTTGGTATTGACGAAAAACGACAGTTGCCATTTATCATTCTGCTGGAAAAAGATAGGGAGTGCCTTCGTGGGAGGAACCCAGGAGGAACGTGCGAAAGAGTACTGCTGGTGAATCACCCTTCACCATTCGACGCAGCAAGAAAAGGCGGCGCACCATGGGGAGTGGTTCCCTGAAAAGCGCGTGAACCAAGGCTCCACTGCTAGAGGTGGATACGCCCATCTCGTATGACCAGTTGAAGGAGGTAAAAAAGGACTTCTTTATTCAGTATGAGGGCGGGAACACCCCAGATGTTGCACCTGTGGCCCTTGAGAAGCAGGACTTAAAACCTGGCATCTTGGGAGGGGATGAGGCTCCACAGTGCACAGAAAAATTGCAGCAACCGAGTGTTGGCGGAGATGAACCCAGCAACCTGACCAGTGTTCACTGCCCAGCTGAGACTTACATGCTGACACACACAGTCTACCTGGGTCCCATTGGGGTGCAGTGCTGGCAGATTCATCACCCAGAACACCATGATGGGACTGCAGGTGAGGTAGTAATGATCCTACCCTTGAAACCAGGGGTTCTGGGAGGTCGCTTGAGCACCGTTCCGGAGGGGGACTATGTCGCTGACCCTGCCGGTCTTCTCATCCCTGTTTGCTGCCATTACAAGTGAGCCAGACATTATGCCAGAGGATGTCCAATGATCGTGCCAAAGCAGGGGGTCAGGACCGGCCCTCTAGAAACATCAACAGCCAAGAAAGAATAATTGTTAATGTTTTTCATATGCAGAATGTTTTCTAATTGCTGATATTTGCTTGCCTTGAAATGTTTTGATGACCTGCGACCGGTATTGTTGAAAATGTTTGAAACGTTTTGAAATTATTGCTGCCTCCCATTAAGGGAAGGATGTTTTCTTGTTAACCTGTTACATGCATATAAAAATTGCGGTGTTAACTGTGTATTATTGCAGCCTTGGAATGCTGCCATTTGCTGTGGGGGATTGTGGTGCCCCTGAGGCTCTGGTCGCCATAGGATACTGTACCTCATTTAAGGTGTGGTATCCATCTCAGGTAAGATAGGGTTAATCATTGGCGTTCCACATTCACACTCTACACACAGCTTAGGAACCTTCTCACAGTGGGGGTTGGCTCAGGGTAGATAGTAGGGGGGTGGCCATCACGATGCAAGGGACTTCCCCGGTCACTGAATCCAGCCACCTGGGGGGCAGGTTCTACTTGGGGGTAGAAGTAGGCGCAACACACTCATAAGACAGACGAGTCGGGACCATAGTTCTGACAAGACACCTCTGGAACCCTTGGACTTTACTAGATTAGCCCGGGTTCCTAACTGCTGAGGGGGACATCCTAGGAAAAGGACATTCTCTCTCTTTCTTCAAACACCGGTGGTGGCTCCTTACTTGTTTGGGATTGACTGGAGCCCACGACGGCAAAGACCAGTACCTGGGTACAGCTTTAAATCAGTGAGTAAAAGAACCTGGAGCCACAGTTGTTGACTCAGACTCTGATTAGTGACGCCGTCATCCTGCGCTCCGCACTCCCAGGGGACTGCCAGACCCTTTGTCATCCACCTGGGGCCCGCTCCGCCTGTGGGGAGCGACACCATCCCGGCTGCCATAAAACTTGCCCCGGTGAGGAATTTTGCAGCAGCGGCTACTCCCTGGCCACATACGACAGGTGGCGTCACGATAAACTTTCCCCAATCACCCCACTTTCCCTTCCTTTACTGCATGCCTTGGGGCAAAAGAACCGGGCAAGGCCACCCGTGACATCGCCTGACCCAACCCACAACGGCCTGACAATGAGTAGGTTAACCAACTGCCCCCTGGGGCGCTGCAACAGTGTACACAATAAGCTGCCAACCAGTAGTTTAGGCATGGCTATATATAGGCCAGAAGTCTTAGCTGTAATACTACCACCAGGGGGCGCAGATATGTAGAGCTCCTAGGTGTAATGCGGCGTCTGACCACTATATGTCACCAGTATCTAGATGGGGAGGTAGCAGAATGGTAGTAGACACCGAGAGTCAGACTCTGGAAGTCACGTCAGTGTACAGGAAGAAGAGGAGCCGAAGTCACGTGAAAGCCTAAGGTCGGTAGCTGGGAGATAGTGTTGCGGGCGGGGGCCACTGCCGCTTCTCTCTGGGGGGCCTGCTCGGATCCAGGTTCGCTGCTGCGGCTCGAGTGGTGACCGGACCCGGGCTCGCACGGCTGCCCGTCCTGACAACCGTCGGAAAGGGGATATTTACAGGAGATTGTCTGTGACGCCACCCGTGGGTTGCGATGAGGGATAGTGGCACCGCCGCTGCCTGGTGATGGGGCTCTCGGGGCTGATGGAGCGGGGCAGTAAGATGGGATCCCCTCCACGGGTAGGGGAGGTGTAATCCCGAGGCCCTGTGTCGGTACACGGGAGTGATGGATGCTGAAGGTGGCGCGCCGGGCTGGACTGGGGGACAATGGTGTACTCACAGTTCAGTAATTCCACACAAGTCCAGTAGTAAGCCAAGTTTCCAGTGGCCGGCTGCCATAGGAGGGTGCATTCGGGTCTCGCACCCAGGTTAATGAACAGGTATCCCTTCCTCCTGCACTTTGTGTTTTTCTTTCCTTTTGGACGACTTCGCATGGAACGGAGAAGTACATTCCCGGTTCTGTGTGTATTGGGAGCTGTGGCCCGCGAAAGCTGACACTTGGGATCTCAGTGGGTTCTGACGGACACCCTATGGACACCCGTTTCCCAAAACGGAAGCGTTGGGCTTCCGTTTTGCTCTGTCTGGGCAGTTAATAGGACAAAGTCTGGAACCTTGTCCCTGGCTGTTTAAGAGGAGAGGGGCTTGCAACCTTCCTCGCCCTAGGGTCCAGGCACCCCGACTGTGCACGGCCTCCGGACTTGATTCCCGCTGTCGGTACCGGTGGGCTACAACCCTGCCCCGGTCTACTTTGGGTCTCCCGTGACCGGATCTCCGTCACCTGTGGCCCTGTTCACTGTCTGCCACCTAGCCAGGTAGTCCAAGGGCCCCTACCCCTGACTACACTGCACAGCCTGCACTTGACTCCCACTTCAACTTGAACTCTCTACAGAACTCACGTGTTTCCGCCTCTGACACCTCAGGACCCCTAGGTGGGCGTTCTCATCCTCCTGATCCCGCCCACTGGTGTGTCCCTATTATCATGAGGGGGTGGCTAGGGGTTAATGACTGTGTTTTATGCCTAAGTGTGGGTTTCTGGTGGTAACAAGGAGGATGTACACTTTTGTGACTACCTGGTCTTGCCAGGGCATCACAGTAGTGTCAGGTATAGATGAGAAGCAGAAGGGGTAAAGCGGGACTGAGGGAACAAGACAAGCAGAAGGTCAGGAAGTCAGGGAGCAAAGACGAGATGGACAGGGAGAGGAGTCAGGGTAGTGGGACGAGGATCAGAACGAACTTACGAGAACCAGAAGCAAACACTGCAGAGCAGGAACTATCACTGGTGAAGTTCCGGTGTAAACAGCCCAAAGATAAGGCAAAGCGATTACCGTAACGAGGCACCAAACAAGTTCCGTCCACCGGCAAGGATCCAGGGAAAACAAACAACCGAGTAATAGACAAAACCTAATGGCTCTGCAAGGAGCAGAGCCAAAGGTGAGTTGTGACATTAGCACTGTACAATTCTATGAAAACAACGGTTGTATCCAACACCATTCAATGTCTTTAACCCAAACACAGTCTTAGTAATGTCAAAGGGACCTTAATATACAGAATATGACCATGGGTAAACAGACAGCGACAGGTTTCAAAGTGACTTTTTATCTATGAGTTGATTCTCTGTATTATAGTCTTTACTTCAATGCTGTGCTGTAATACACACTGGTATTCTGTACAATTTCTTCCGTCTTAAGGCTTTCTCTCTCTCTAAGTTAATGGTCAAATTGTGAACTGTGACAGGCTGTGACAGGGGTCCTTCTCCCATATCACACAATCAACAGATCGAGAGATGAATGAGCAATCCAATAAGCATTTATTCCAAGCAAATCAAATGGTCCATAACATAATCCACAAAACCGAGGGTAAAATTAGTAAAGAAACACGAATATAGTCCAGAAAGCAATAAATGTCCAGGTCTCTCTGAGAAGCCACAGCTTCAGACCAGAGGATCAATCTTCTTCCTTCTCTCTTCAAGTTCTCAAAGAGACTGCCTCATCCCCCCAGGTAAGCAAAGAGGTTAGGTGAATTCCAGGCCCACCTCCCCCACAGCTATGGACAAACACTACAGGGGATGATTAACTACAGACAATACAATGTACGCACAAGCAATACAAATAATGGACAGTGAACCAAGTATAAAATATGAACCTACACAACATGATACACAGTACCCCATATCCCACATTCACACAGGCATTTCTTGCTTCCGTAGGAGGTTGGCCTAGGCGGTCGTGTGCTCCTGCCCTAGAAGACACCAATTTCATCTATGTCTTGTAATGTGATGTATCATGCACAATGATAAGGTATAGGAATGCTATGTAGGTAAAATGTGTAATGCTGGTAATGCATAGTAATATGTGATACTGTTTGCATAAGAATGTAAGATGTAGCAGAGTTATTTAAAGGATGATTTCTAAGAAAGATCTACCTAGATATAAGATGACCGCAGGGTCAGAAATACAGTAGGTAAGCATGGGACTAGCCCACAGTGGGAGAGGTTAGCTCTTTGGGTCAGAGACTGGTTTTAGTTTGGATGGGAGATAGGGGACAGCTATTGACTACTACGGACATGCAAGTCAAATTGGTGCTAAAGTTCGTAATTAGTGGGTGACTCAAGGCATCTACAACAAATAAGACCTGAGTGAGAGAGCAATATCTGAGGAAATAGATGGTCATACAGATGGTCAGCATCAAAATCTAATTCTTGCCAAGGATAGAGTGACTGTAAAAAAGGGTCTCGAGAAGGGCGCTTAGCATAAGGCCTGATGTAGCTTACAGATCAGTGGGAACTGACCAAAAAGGTAGCAAACAGGAAAAGTGTAAGGAACCCTGTGCGGCAAATCTGCCTGCAAAAGGATATGACCTTCACTACACAAGTCAACGTACCCAGCCAAGACCAAAATCCTCCCGTAGTGTGCCAGCCCATACACCTTACAACTGATGTAGTCATCAGAATCGGGCCTTGCTTCAGGAAAATCAATGTGGAGCAGAGAAGACTCAAACTGCAATGAAGATGTTGACTGCTACGCTGTCTGAGGTAGTGAACCAAATGGATGATGGCATGTCAGACAATGGCACAGTGTGAAAAAGAGGATCGCCCATCATTGGCATTGGAGAATCGCAAGGGCACGAAGACTGATCCAACCCCTAAAAATTATGTGAAGGTCAGTCCATGGTGAGCAGTGCCCACCCCCGGAAGGCACCTTGGAAAGCGAAGGCCCGCTCCTTGGTTAGTAACAAGCTGGAATAGGTGGAGACTCTGGAGGACATGATAATGTTTGCATAAGAATGTAAGATGTAGCAGAGTTATGTAAATTATATTTACTAAGAAAGATCTGCCCAGCAACAAGATGACTACAGGGGCAGAAATAGGTAAGCTTAGGACTAGCCCACAGCGGGAGGGGTTAGCTATTGGAGTCAGGGACTGATTTCAGTTTAGAAGGGTAGTAAGGAACAGCTAGTGACTAGTATGGACGGGTAAGTCAATTAGGTGCTAAAGTCTGTAACTAGTGGGTGACTCGTGGCATCTACATCAGGTAAGACCACAGCGAGACAGCGAGATCTGAAGAAACAGACAGACATGTGGAAAGTCAGCATCAGAATCTAAGTCTTGCCAGGAATGAAGTGACCCTTGTAAAGAAAGGTCTGGAGATAGACGCGTAGCATAAGGCCCGGTTTAGTTTACAGTTCAGTGGGAACGGACCAAAATGGGGGCGAACGTGAAATGAATAAAGAGTCGTATGTGGCAGATCAAAAGCATTGTAAATCCTTGTTGCTGGGAAGACACGGAACCGCACATGGGCTAGAATGACTTTCAAGTACGGTACTGTGATGCTAGGCTGGTTTACGGTGGAAGGACTTGAAATGTCAGAGGAGATAATGGTTGAGGAGATGGAGAAGGAAGTGTGCCCATTGGTGCCTTGTACATTGAAAACTGTGTTTAATTTATGTGCCCACTGTCTCACGAGAAAAGTTGTGTTTGAAGAGCTAACTGTTTAATAAGAACAGTTGGCCTCCAGTACTGTCTTCACTGCAGATCGGCCCTGGTTTGCCAAAAGCAATGACGATGAGAAGACTGCAAAAAGTTATAACCTGCACCTCACAAGTCCGCACACTCGGCCAGGACCACAACCCCCCTCTGAAATGCTGGGCAAACAAAAAAATGTGCCTCGCCCGTGACCGCCTCCCAGTCTACCATTACACTACATCTTTTATACTGGTTATGGTCTTCCCTCCTCATTTTCTATACTACAACGTATGATATGATTGATGGTTAGGCCACCCATGTCATGTGAGCTTTTTCTGACTGATGCTATCTTCTGCAACATGTGAAATAGAGGTGTGCATTTTAGGTGCTTCATGCAAAACAAAATGCAAATTGTTCATATGTGCTGGGTTCAGTGTATTCCTAAAAATTCAACTCAAATGCTACTTTCATTAAATTGATTTGCTCATTTTTAGAAACTGGTATTGAAATGTATCCACTTCACTTCCAGCCTCCAATAACTTAGGCGGCAAGAGATCAAAGTGCTTGGTTGCTTTCCTAGTCTTAATTTTAAATCCATTGTGGCAGTGGTAATCATGGCTCCTTACTATGCCTAACAAGTTAGGGATCTATTAAGGCTGCTTTCACACCTCCGGTTTTAGCAGAGCCGGCCAATCCGGCTCTAAAACCTATGCAACGGATGCGGCGACAAAACCGCATCCTTTGCATAAGTTTTTTACATGTGGCCTGTCTGGCAGGCTACTGAGCATGCGCAGTGGAAAAAAACGCATGCGGCGGCCGGATGCGTTTTTTGCATAGGCATGCATTGCATTGCAAATCGCGCCGCATCGGCCAGATGCGGCGCGATGCGGTTTTTTTTACCGGACAAAAAAACGTGCCAGGCAACATTCCATCCGGCCGCCACATCAGCTAAATCTGCCGCATGCGGCAAAAAACGGATGGAACGCAAGCCCATGCGGCACAATATGGCACTAATGTAAGTCTATGCAAAAAAAACGCAACCGGCGGCAAAAAAAGGTTGCGTTTTTTCTGCAAAGTGCCGGATTGTGCCGCACAGGAAAAACCGGATGTGTGAAAGCAGCCTAAGAGGTTCCCCATGATGTGGAAGTGATCTAGTATATTGTGATAAAAATGTTAAGTAAGAATTTTGCGTTAATTTTGTAAATTTTGATTAGCTGCCATAGAGCAATGTACAATTATTGCATGTGCGATCCATGTCTTTTTTTTCCAACAGCTATGGCATTGTTACACTCGCTGGTGTTGAGGCGGCTAGTGGGAGTGGATGCACTGGACCACGGGGGGAACCCAGGCTTACCCTTAAGTGGGAGAAACTTAACTAAGCACCTACTGGGTATTCACTAAAGACTTTGATGGTGAGGATAGGCTTGGCTGACAGTAGACATCAGGGGCGACTCCCAGGGCAGTGCCAAGGACTGTAGTAGCTGATCCCCAGGACAGAGATTGGCTCAGGTAGAGACAGGTGCAGTCCCAGGTGCAGTCAGGACGGCTGATGCAGACAGGATGGCTGGTGCAGGCAGGTACGGAAGGTACAGTAGATAATAGGTAATAGGTAATATTATATAGTAGGTAATAGGAAAAAGATACATGGGACCTGACAACTAGCTTCAAGCGGCTAACTAACTAGCTGAACACATTGCTCAGGTCCCTCCCCTATATGGGGGATGCCTTAAATGCCTAGAGCCTCTCAGCCATAGGCTGAGGGGCACTTCCGAGTTATAGTGAGTATAACCCATACTCACCTCTGCAGTGGTGAGTGTGGTTTATAGTGCGCTGGTCATTTAGAAGCAGGGAAGATGTGAGCATGTGTTCCCTGAGTGCTCTCCCTGGGACCTGTGCGGGGTCTTCAGGCCTCAGGAGCAGGAGGCAGCAAGAGAACACATGGACAGCTGCAGAGTGGCTGTGGAGGACACAGTCCAGCGACGGTGGTGAGTATGGTGGCATCCCTGTGGGGACGCCAGTATTACAGGTATGTTGCATAGTCTATCCCTTCATTTCTTTTTTGTTTTCTATGGTACCATCACTCCACCCATTTGATTTAAGATGTTTTTAAATTAGAAGGAGACATAAAAAAGAATCCTGCCTATATTGCTCTCAGCTCTTTGAGATCAAATGAAAGATGATATTTTAGTTCAATGTTCTTGGTGTTAGGGGTACTCTGCACGTTGCAACATCGCTATTGCGATATCGTCGGGGTCAAATCGAAAGTGACGCACATCCGGCGTCGGAAACGACGTCGCAACGTGTAAAGCCTAGATGCGCCGATAAACGATCGCAAAATCTGTGTAGTGTTGGACATTTTCATAATGTCGCACCAATAGGAGATACGATGTTGTTCCTCGTTCCTGCGGAAGCATACATCGTTGTGTGTGAAGCCGCAGGTGTGAGGATCTCCTTACCTGCGTCCACCGGCTATGCGGAAGGAAAGAGGTGGGCGAGTTGTTTATGTCCCGCTCATCTCCGCCCCTCCGCTTTTATTGGACGGCTGCGGTGTGACGTCGCTGTGATGCCGTATGACACACCCCCTAAGGAAGGAGGTGGGTCGCCGGCCAGAGCGATGTCGCAGGGCAGGTAAGTGCGTGTGAAGCTGCCGTAGCGATAATGTTCGCTACGGCAGCTATCACAAGATATCGCATGTGCGACGGCGGCGGGTACTATCGTGCTCGGCATCTCTAGCCGATGCTAGCGATGTCGCAACGTGCAAAGTACCCCTTAGTGCTGTGGTGGCCATTATGGCAGTATTGCTTTGCTTTATTTTTGGTGTGGTGTGGCCCGTAGTTATGCTGTAGTGCATCTTTGTCCCTTCCTCTGCTGGTGTTGTTTTACAGTGATGGTGGTTGTTGTATGGCAGCACACCTAACCTATCACTTGTGGATTATATTTTTTCACTCTTGAATTTTATTGCCTGTATGGAAATTTATTTTAACAACTTTTATGAATATTTTTTTCAAAATAAAGCATCAATTATAGCTTTTTTTACTCATTGGCTCGCTGGATATGTTTTTTTTTTTTTAGTATTCCTTTTCTCAGGTGACATACTTTATAGACCATACAGGACCCATGCGGTATGCTGGAAACATTTTAAAAGTTTAAAAATTGAGTATGGTCATGGCAAGTCTTACATGGGGGTGGCTAACATCCTCTATCACATCTAGACTTCAAGAGCACATTGGTACCCAGTGCCATTATCCTGCTATAAACACATAGCCCAGTAAGAAAGCCATGGAACCCATAGGGTGGAGGGGCGACATGACTAGAGGGAAGGGAAGGAGTGATGGGGTTAATGGAAACAGGAATGGTTTGTTTATAAGGCAGAATAGAGGGATTGGTGGGTAGGAGGAGTTCCCTGGAGGAAGAGGTGGGACAGTTGAGGGGTGTAAGTAAAGGACTTTGACTTACCCCCTCTCTCTTGACTTCCGGATATGGAACGATCTGACTGGAGAGGTTCCTATAAGGTGTCAGGACGTCACCTTCTATTTCTCCATGGAGGAGTGGGAGTATTTAGAAGGACACAAAGATCTGTACAAGGACGTCATAATGGAGGTTCCCCAGCCCCTCACATCACCAGACTTCCGGATATGGAACGATCCGGACGTGCGACAGGATGGCTGCTACCCGGGACCAGCGAATTCATCATGGCAGTGCACGGGCCCCTGGCAGCGCGGTCCCACGCCTTGGCTGCTGGGGGTTAACCTGTTGGCACTTTCCCCTCGCTCCCCTGTCAGCTGCGGGCGGCGTCCCCCCTCCCTCATATCTCAGGTACTTGCCGTGTGCGGGGGGAGCGAGGAGGAGATGTGAGAGCCCCTTCGGGGACCCTCCGCGGTAGGACGTGGGCAGGGCAGTACTCAGCTGCTGCTCCGGCCGCGGGAGGAATCTCCGTCCGGGCCGCGGCAGCCGGGAGGGGGGCGTGGCTTGTCTGCGGCCTATTTCCGGTCCGAGCCGCGGCCTGGATTGCTGGATGCGGCGGCTCCCGGACGGGGAGAGTGCCCGGCGGTGACAGAGGCCAGCTTTACCCCTCGCGGACGGTGGGGGGGGCCGCGGAGCTGCAGCCAGTGGTGGGTCCGGCACCAGGGCAGGCGGGCCTGGGGCGACGGGTGCCCAGGAGGCGTCGGTGAGTGGGGGTGACGGCAGGGGCCCTGCGGTTTCTGCTTGGTCACCCAGATCAGGTTGCAGCTCCCAGCCGCGGCGGTCTCCCCCAGGAGGGGGAGGGCCCAGCGGACAGAGGCTTTCATGGGGCCCAGGAGGGCTGGATGCGGCGGCTCCTGGCCAGGAGAGCGCCCGGCGAGGACGGAGGCCAGCGTTACCCCCCCTTCCCCCGTGGGTGGAGGGGGGGTGGCCGGGGGGCTGCAGCCAGCAAGGGGTCCGGCACCAGGGCAGGCGAGCCTGGTGCGACGGATGCCCGGGAGGCGTCGGTACGTGGGGGTGACGGCGGGGACCCTGCGGTCCCCGCCTGGTCACCCAGAGCAGGCGTGCAGCTCCCGGCAGCGGCGGTCTCCCCCAGGGGGGCGAGGACCCGGCGGACGGATGCCTTCTGGGCCCAGGTGGGCGGGAGGCTGGCGGCTCTGGATGGGAGTCTGCTGGCAGCAGGTCGGGCCACAGGTACCCCCTGTCCTTGCAGGCAGCAGGGGGGGTCGGGCCAGAAGATGAGGCCCGCGGTGGCAGCCCGTGGGTCGGGATGGTTTCCGGGGTTGTCGCCGCGGGACAGAAGATGGAGCTTGGAGGATGGTGCCCACGCGGCGTACCAGGAGGACGGCCGTGGTGGTGGCAGCGCTTCGGCGGCGTCTGCATTACATGAGCCAGAGGCGGTCGGCTCCAGCGAGGAGGAGGAGGAAGCAGCGACGGAAGAATCAGACGTCTGGATGGCGTGACTTTTATTCCGGGATACGCCGGGTCGCGGTCGGGTGAGACGGCCGTGGATTCGGCAGGGTTGGGGCGCAGTTGGTGGGGGGGGCGGCTGCGGACACGGCAGCGCCAAGTGGGTTTGTGTTTTGACAAGGTATGGGGTTTACTGCAGTGGTGTATACGGTTGTGGAGAGTGCGCATGCACCGCCGGCGGCATGGACGGGAACGGTGGGTAATAGGCGCAGGTGCGGCAGGCAGAGTGAGGGCGCATGAGGCGGCAGGGGAGCATTTTCGGGCAGAGGCGGCAAGGGCTGTGACAGAGTGAGTGGTGAGGAGCGAAGAGGGGGATGAGGTGGTGCATTGGGCTGACAGTGGTCAAGTGTGAGAGTTATGGGTGCTTCAAAGGCCCGCTGGGGGGGGGCTCACTTGCTGGAGGATGTGAGGGATAAGATTTGAATGGGGGAACGTGTAGCAATAGTTTCGCTGCTCCCCCTGGAACAGTTTCACCTGGATTAGGTTAAGCCAAGTGATTCCAGGAAGGATAAGTAGAGGGAGGGGAGCGCCGGTGGAGGCTCACCCCTCGTACATTTGCAACGTGGCTGCGGGCATTTGCGTTTTTGGCAAGGGTATCGGGGGAAGGAATTGGGTAATTGGTTCGGCATGGTTCGGTTATATGGATCCATTTGGGGTGGCTTGTTTAGGTCATATGGCGGTTTAGTCTGGCTTCAGTACGCCGTGTAATTTCAGACAGTGGAAGGTGTTGCGTGCCAGTATGCGGTAGGAGCATACGGGCACATCCTTATGGCTGCAGTGGATGGCGGCTCCTAGTCAGCCCCCCCCCTTTTGGGGGGTAGTTGGCTGTTCGGGGCGTGGAACCCCGGCGACACGGTCGATGAGGGTTTTTTGGGGGGAATAGAATGATGGGTGGTGCAGATTTGGCGCGGACGGTTGTCTTAAGCCTACGTGTTGGGTTGTGGTAAGGAACATAGTAATTCTGCGTCTTTCTATTTATATTGGTGGATCTTTGCCTCCTTATTGGAAGTTTGTGCTGGGCGAGGGGACACCTGGTGGTTGTCAGTGGAAAGAGGGGTCAGGACGTGGCTTTGGGCAGGATGGGTGGGCCATTCGGGGCCCTCCTTGTCATGATTGGGTTTCTCTGTTGGTGGGTAGTGCCGGAAATGAGCTGTATATAGATGTATATATTTCGGCTTGTTCAAAACGTATCTTATCTGGAGGAGTCATCGGTGTATGCCTGCTTGGCTCCAGAATTGTCGGCGGTTTATTATGTGTCGTTGGACAGAGGGTGGGATTTGGTAAAGGCGGTGAGCCGTGGAGCATTGATGGCAAAGGTGGATTTGGAGGCGGCATTTAGGTTGTTACTGGTCCACCCTGCTAGCTAGCAGTTCTGGTGCTGCGGTGGGGAGGGGAGTTATTATTATGCTGATCGGTGGGGGCTAATGGGTTTTGTCCCATTTTATGTTCCGTTGGGGGCGGTTATTTCTTTGTGGAGTGGTTTGTGCGTGGTTTGTCCCAGCTTACACCTCTTATTCATTATAGGTTCATTCTCTTTACATCGGGTTGGCGGGTTGATGATTCGTTGAGGTTGTTTGTTTCATTGCAGATGGTGGTGGATACTCTTTTGGGCCTGTTGGCGCAGGCGAAGACTGAGGGTCCAACGCCAGTGATACAGTTTGTGGGGGATAAAGTTTGATGTTATGGTCAGAGAGGTAGGATTCGTGGGTAATGGTGTGGTCCTATGGGCTGCGATAGAGGCAGTTAGGTCAGCTAAGACGGTGCGGTTTCAGGCGGTGCAGTCTTTGCAGGGGCGGTCGAACCACGGGTGCAGAGTTACGCCGCTGGGGGGCGTGTCTGCTGGACGGCTGGCGATGGCTGCGCCAAGGGTGCAGCCATCGGATCATTTGTGTGTGGTCACGAAGGAGATCAATGACGATCTGATGGTGTAGGAGGTTTTTTCTTACGGCGATTTAGTGGCCGCGGATTGTGGCTGGGTAAGGTAGTGCCTGATGGAACGTAGCTGCGGTACTCGGATGCAGCGGGTCCAGTTGGTTTTCTGGTTGGGCATTGTGGGGTAGCGCTTCCAATCGGTGGTAGTAGTCGGGTTGGGGAGGTTGGCAGTTTTTCCAAGAGGAAGGTGTGCTGTCATTCTGACTATCAGTTGGTGGAGAATTCGATTAATAGTTGGTTTGCTAATCCTGGGGCCAAGGGTGGCGTACTTGCGACAGTTGGTTTCGCAATTGTATGCGTTTAAAAAACAAAAAAAAAAAAAAAAAAAAAAAAAAAATGGTATGCGTGGCGCAACCAGTACTGGGGTTCGCCAAGGGAATAGCAGCTGCTTTGTTTCCTTCCAGTTCTGCAGGTCTCGGGAGTTGAGGCCGCGTAACAGACGAGGTGGGCACGGTGTGTCCTGAGGGCTTGTGGAGTCTGGTGTGGCTGTGTTGGGGAGCGGCTCGGTGCCCAGTGACTGAGGTTATTTGGGGCTGATATCCAGAAGTGTGGGTGGCGCGGATAACGTTGTTTGGGACAATGTGTGAGGAAGGCCCGGTGGAGTATTTGGTGGGGGTGTTGGCAGTGGTGATTAACGGTTTTCAGGCTGCTAGGCCGGCGTCAGCAGTGGAGCAGAGGGTGGCGGCTGTGGCTGTCTTGTTGAGGATTAGATGTGGAGAGATGTTTTCGCAGGATCTTAGTGCGCGGCAGGCCTTGAAGGGTTTGGTCGTAAGGGTGTGAGGCAGCGGGATACAAGGGTTCGTCTCCGTTGTTTTGTGGAAGCGTTTGGTGAGTGATTTGTGGTGGCTATGTTCATCTGAGCACGAGCAGGTTTTGTTTCCCTTGTCCAAAACGGTTTGTGTTAGCCTTTTGGGAGGCTTTGAGATTGTGGGGTTGGTCAGCCCATCTACGGTTAGGAGCGGAGGTTGGATGTTGGAGGATGTGTCCGAGGTGGTGCAGTGGGTTGAGCGCCGGCTTTGTCGCTCACCGAATCAGATTAGGCGGGTGGTGAAGGTTGGTGTTGTTATACGCGGTCCCGGGTGCGGAATTTATGTTGTGAGGACGCCCAGGATCATTATTGTGTCGCGTTTGTTAAGGTACCATTTTGTGGCAGCGCTGCAGACTGGATTGCAGGTGGCGGGGGTGGGCGCCCGGAATACTACGGGTCGTCTTCCTTCTGGATTGGGCTTCCACGGAGGCCCCTCGGTGGGCTCAGAAAAGGGGTGGTGAGAAGTATTGGGAGGTGGGAGTCCTCTTGTTTCGGTGTTACGTTGGCCTCAGTTGTTATCGGGTTAAGGCCAATGGGGGCGTTTGAGTCTTTTGGGAGTGGAATGGGTTGGCGTAACAGGTTGGGGTTATCTGTGGGTTTATAACCTCTGGGTTTTGTGGTGAGGGTGTGCCTCATTTGGATATTTGGGCATTCGTTGGTTCTCGGGGCCTCGACGGTCTGAGGCTCGCCCAAATTTTGCCAGTGGGGTCTGGACGGGTCGATGGTACTGGTCCAGTGAGTGGGAGGCAGCGATTAGGTATCTCGAGAAGTTATTTATGAATGTTTTAAAAAAAAAAAAAAAAATTTGTTGGTTTGTTGCATTGTGGAAGACATACCCGGGCTTAATCGTGGGGTAGTTTTTGATAGTGTGACCGGTTTGGAATGGCGTGTGGCTTGTGCGGTAGGCAGTATCAATCGAGCCTTTATTGGGGGGCGGCGCCTAAAGTTGGTGGCGCTGAACTGGTGGTTTTGGTGATGCGATGGGGGTGCATCTTAACGTTCTTGGTGCTGTTTGTGGACGCTGGGATTGCGTGGAGGTGTGGTACAAGCTTTTGGTGTGTGGCGGGTCCAGGCCACGTAAGGAGTCACGTGCCCTGTCCTGTGGCGGGGGGTAGGTCTGGTCCAGAGGCGGTTGAAGGCAATGGTAACTGGACAGAGAGACACCATCTTGGTATGGTGGCTCCAGGTTCCGGGATGTTGCAGGCACGGGGTTCTGCAAAGTTGGAGGGTTAATCCGTAGGTGATTAATACCTCATCTCTGGGTCGGTGTGTTGCGGCCAGGGATACTGGGGTGAGAAGTGGTTCCTGGACTGGGCCTACTCAGGGTTGTATATTTACTGTATTGGTTACTGTGTTACCTATTGTTATTTGTTGGGGTCGCCCGTTGGACGGCGCCCCCTTGTGTTAGTATGTAAATAATAGGTAATAAAGGCTGCTGTGGCCAATTTTAAACCAAGTCACATGCAGTTCGTGTATTATTTACAGATGGTATTGGTGGGTAACACACATACAGCACGACTGGAGAATCCTTCCTCAATGGTCAAGAAAGCCATGGAACCCATAGGGTGGAGGGGCGACATGACTAGAGGGAAGGGAAGGAGTGATGGGGTTAATGGAAACAGGAATGGTTTGTTTATAAGGCAGAATAGAGGGATTGGTGGGTAGGAGGAGTTCCCTGGAGGAAGAGGTGGGACAGTTGAGGGGTGTAAGTAAAGGACTTTGACTTACCCCCTCTCTCTTGACTTCCGGATATGGAACGATCCCCGCCCACCCTCCCTTGTGTTTAATACCGAGGGGAATTTTGTCTGGGTTGTTTCTTTGTCACAGCAGCGGGGGGTAGGTCTGGTCCAGAGGCGGTTGAAGGCAATGGTAACTGGACAGAGAGACACCATCTTGGTATGGTGGCTCCAGGTTCCGGGATGTTGCAGGCACGGGGTTCTGCAAAGTTGGAGGGTTAATCCGTAGGTGATTAATACCTCATCTCTGGGTCGGTGTGTTGCGGCCAGGGATACTGGGGTGAGAAGTGGTTCCTGGACTGGGCCTACTCAGGGTTGTATATTTACTGTATTGGTTACTGTGTTACCTATTGTTATTTGTTGGGGTCGCCCGTTGGACGGCGCCCCCTTGTGTTAGTATGTAAATAATAGGTAATAAAGGCTGCTGTGGCCAATTTTAAACCAAGTCACATGCAGTTCGTGTATTATTTACAGATGGTATTGGTGGGTAACACACATACAGCACGACTGGAGAATCCTTCCTCAATGGTCATGTTTACATGCCACCTGGGAGCTGCAATCTCACGAATATCATAAATAACTTTGTCTTAAAAGAGTCAAATCACCAAAGGTGTAATCGCAGGAGCAGACAGCTATTGCAACACTGCCACTTTCATGTGTTCAAAAATGAAAAGTGCAAAAGAAAATTTAAATATAGAATAAAAAAACAATTCCATCTCCATTAAATTCTGCTAAAGCGTGGGAACTTTGATTCCCATGATTTTGTTCCCATGTCAGCATGAGCAAATCACTTTACTTCTCTGTGCCTAAGGCAACATGTATTTGATTGTAAGCTCAGAGTAGCGGGGACTGCACCGAAAATATATATCTCAGTATAACAATAAAGACAATAATAACAGAACAGTGTGCGAGCGGGCAGCCATAGGAGTATTCCAAAAAGACTGGTTAATAGGAGTGTGTGCTCTGTCTTCATTTCCTACATGATCGAGAACCAGAGAGATGAAGCCCGGTCAGACCTTGAACTTTCCCGTGTAGGTTCTTACACTATTCTAGATGTGAGAATCTGGTATTACTCGAATTCAGCAGATTTGCACAAAGTCACTTGGGAAATTTAATTTGCTCCAATTTTACTCAGGACAAATTTAATGAGCCCAAATTTCCCCCCCAAAAATCCATTTATTAAGCTCCGAGGTCTTCTAACTTTAAAGAATGAAAAATGTATATGCTGAAAAAGAAGAAATTCATATTGACCCAACCCCTCACCTGTTCCTGCAACCCCGCACATCCCCCAGCTGTTCTCCTATGCACCTGGCACTAGTCTCCTCTTCACCCTTCCCCTGTTTTTCCGGCATTGGCTACGTCTTGCCATGTGTTCTTGTAGCGCCTCACGGGGCAGGTGTTTTAACCTACTCATTGCCGGCTCGGGGGTGCAGATCCTCTGCGATGTCACGAGGGGTCCTGGCCCAGTTCCGCTACCCCGAGGCATGCAGGAAGGAGGGTGGTAGGGAGGATGGAAAGTCTTTTTAAGGATCGTGACACCACCTGTGGTATGCGGCCAGGGATGGAGCCCGCTGCAGGGTCTCTCACCGGGGCAGATGTCGGGTGCAGCCGGGATGGTATAGCACCCCACAGGCAGAGCGGGCCCCAGGAGGATAGCGGGGGTAGTGGTAGTAGTCCCCGTTGGCGCCGCTGCATTGGGCAATGGCGTTCGTAAAGGAGTGGCAGAGACAGGGGTTGCAGTTCCAGGACTTTTTTGCTCATAAGTAGTTCAGGCGCTGCCCCAGAGTATCGATCTCTGCCACGATGGGCTCCAGCTGATCCCGGATCTGTAAAAGGTCAAGTCCGGTGTGTGTCAGCCTGTGAGCCCTTTCCTCCTTTGATGTGCTAAGAATCGGACCCCTGTGGCGTGAAGCACTTGGGGATTCTGGTGTCAATAAAGTTTCCCGTTCTGTATGATAGCGCGGTTCCGTTGTGAAGCTGGTCCTCAACCCCGGATCCTATATGCTATTTGGCTGCAGACTCGTTGGGACGGGTCCGGTGACTGTTCTAGCCATTCCCCGCGACCCTTGCAGAGTTGGTAGATAACATGAAGTATATCTGCCTTCGGATTCCATTCGGTCATGTACATCATGAATTCGGAACTGGCACCAAAAGTGCTGACAAAAAGGGAAGAGAATCAAAGTGGCCAACTAGAAAACAGAATAATACTGTCATGGAGCAGTGGCGTAACTACCGCGGTCACAGCGGTCGCCATCGCGACCGGGCCCGGGCGGTTTGGGGCCCGCGGGGACCCGGCAGATCAGCAGCCAGCTCCTCTCAGTGAGAGAGAAGCTGCGCTGATCTGTCACAGTGCACGCGCCCACTATATGACCCGCTGCCGCCCCCGACACCGGGCCCTCCTGCCCGATGTCAGCGGCGGCACCGGGGCCCCCCTCCCCCGTCACCGCGCACAGTAATAATGAAGCATAGAGCGGCCGGCGCCGCTCTGCATCATCATTCTCCCCCTGTGCCTGCGCGGTGACGTCACTCCTGTGCGACTGCTGTGCTGAGTGCACAGAGCGCAGGGAGGGAGGACGCCGACCGCAGCATCGGGAGAACGAGGAGAGGGGAGGACGAGCAGCAGTGGAACAAGGAGACGTCAGGACAGAGCAGCAGTGGAAGGAGGAGAGCGGTGAGTACTTGTTTTTTTTTTTTATATATATATAAGTGAGTACACGGTGGTCAGAGGCCTGGAGTGGGGAGGCTGCATTATACTGTACATGGAGGCCTGGGGTGGAAAGGCTGCCTGATACTGTACATGGAGGGCTGGGGTGGGGAGGCTGCCTGATACTGTACATGGAGGCCTGGGGTGGGGAGGCTGCATGATACTGTACATGGAGGCCTGGGGTGGGGAGGCTGCCTGATACTGTACATGGAGGCCTGGGGTGGGGGGGCTGCATGATACTGTACATGGAGGCCTGGGGTGGGGAGGCTGCATGATACTGTACATGGAGGCCTGGGGTGGGGAGGCTGCATGATACTGTACATGGAGGCCTGGGGAGGCTGGCAGCATTATTATAGATGGAGGCCTGGGGAGGCTGGCAGCATTATTATACATGAGGCCTGGGGAGGCTGGCAGCATTATTATTCATGGAGGCCTGGGGAGGCTGGCTGCATTATTATACATGAGGCCTGGGGAGGCTGGCTGCATTATTATACATGGAGGCCTGGGGAGGCTGGCTACATTATTATACATGGAGGCCTGGGGAGGCTGGCTGCATTATTATACATGGAGGCCTGGGGAGGCTGGCTGCATTATTATACATGGAGGCCTGGGGAGGCTGGCTGCATTATTATACATGGAGGTCTGGGGAGGCTGGCTGCATTATTATACATGGAGGCCTGGGGAGGCTGGCTGCATTATTATACATGGAGGCCTGGGGAGGCTGGCTGCATTATTATACATGGAGGTCTGGGGAGGCTAGCTGCATTATTATACATGGAGGCATGGGGAGGCTGGCTGCATTATTATACATGGAGGTCTGGGGAGGCTGGCTGCATTATTATACATGGAGGTCTGGGGAGGCTGGCTGCTATATTATACATGGAGGCCTGGGAGGCTGGCTGCTATATTATACATGGAGGCCTGGGGAGGCTGGCTGCTATATTATACATGGAGGCCTGGGAGGCTGGCTGCTATATTATACATGGAGGCCTGGAGAGGTTGGCTACATTATTATATATGGAGGCCTGGTGAGGCTGCATAATAAACATGAAGGACACCTTATACATTGAATATAGAGGTGTAATATACATAGAGGTCTATGAGGCTGCATTATACTGGAGGTCTATAGGGCTGCATTAAAATGGAGGTCGGGGAGGGGGGCTGTATAATACAAAATGAAGGGACACCTTATACATGGAATAGAGGGGTGAATTATACATGGAGGAGTATGGGGCTGCATAATACCATCTGAAGTTTTATGGGGTTGTGTTATAATACATATAGGACTATGGGGGCTGCATTATAATATATGGAGGACTATGGAGGCTACCTTATACACGGACTATGGAAGTGCATTATAAAACATGGAGGACTATGTGGTGCAGTATATTATATGGAGAACTATGGGGTGAATTTTAATACATGGAGAACTATGGGAAATGCATTATAATTGAAGGGCTACTTTATACATGGAGGATTATGGGGGTGCATTATAATATATGGAGGGCTATGTATCTGCATTCTAATATATGAAGGGTTATGTGGGACCCTTTATACAATTATTTGGAAGGCTATGTGGGGGCTGTTATAGTATTTTGAGAATTTTATACAGGGGGGACAAAGATACAAGTATGCGATGAAAATGTTTTGTGCTGAGGGAAAAAGGCTCTTTCCCTCAGCAGCCAACTTTCCCATGCTCTGCTATACATCTCTCAGCACCCAGCTTTCCCATGTTCTGATATACATCTGTGAAGCCCCGCAGGTGTTGTATCAGTGCATACCTTCAGGGACTCCACGTAGCTGGTGCTGGTCACAGGTAGGGAATCTTCAGTTTTGATCGTGACGCCACTCTCAGATTTGCGGTCAGAGGGGACCGCCACTGCAGATTAGGAGGCACCTGGGGCTGATGGTGGGTGCAGTCGGGTGTAGTAGCCTCCTGAGAGTGAGGCAAGCCCCAGGGCCCTTTGTAAAGCTGTAGTACCACAAGTCGCAGAATGACCACACACAGGCAGAGTGTCTTTCAGGGTTTTTACTCACTTCAGGTGGCAGGGTGAGTAACCCGGGCGTAGCTGGGATGAACCAGGTGGGAACCAGGTATCCTTCCGGCTGACTGTATGAGGGTGACTACAAACTCGCCTTCCTTAGCCCTTGGTGGTTTGGGGTGACCCCGACTTTGAGTCCCTATGGGGGTCACCCAGGGAAGATGCTCCAAGCCTCTCTCCCCTTCTTGTTTTGCCGTGTGCTTGTTCCCCGGGCCAGGCCACTCCAGCCTCTTGCCTCCTGTGACCTATGGGCCCTACTTGCGGTTACGTGGCTGCGGCTTTTGGTTGTTGTGGTGTGGGCTGTAAGAGCCCCACACCGGCAGGTTTAGCAGGGAAAGGTGAATCTATCCTCGCTTCGGGATCTGCCGCCCGGTTGGGCCTGGTGCTCTCTAGAAGTCTCCTTACTTCCCACTCCGTGCACTCTCTAGCTGAAGCTGGCTTTCAGGCAGCACTCCTAGTTGACCGTTCTCCCCCGTCTGTAGTCACTGCGCGGGCGCTGTTAAACAGCATCAGCCCCACAGGTCTGCTCCTCACTGAGCCCTATGGAGTTCTCTGCTCTAACTGACTCACTGCTCCTCCTCTCCTGTTCTTGCCTACGCCACCTAGCAACCAGACTCTCCACCACACCCCTTGAGAGGAGATGGAGGCTTTTAACCCCCTGCCACTATTCCAGTGGAGGTATAGGCTTTGCCCCCTCCTGGGATCCCCAGGGGTCCTCTCATGGGTACATGTGTGAGACCTGATCACTATGCGCCTGTGTTCCACACCCCTGTCAGCCATCTGGATTACCTGTATTGTACTGTCCCCAGCATGGGTGCAGTACTCAGTGGTGCCTGACCAGGTCAGGGGCGCCACATTCCCCCTTAGTTATCACCAGCACGTCCTCGGGCTGCAAGACAACATTTTAAAATGCATAAAACATTAAAACATGTAAAACATTTAAAAGCACCAGGTATCAGACATCACCACCCTCCACCCACAAGTCCGTTAACCCACCCAAAACCCTCTCAGGAGGTAGGTCACCGGTCCTGTTGGTAACCAGGTCTGGGCCATCTACTTCCCCAGACCTTTCCTCCAATCTTCCTCTCCCGTTGGCCGCGACTTCAGCCACTTCTGGCAGGATGTAGAGGCGGCTTTCATGGGCTGGTGGTTTCAGGGTATACCTGGCCTGGTGGATCCGCGCCTTCAGCCTCTTCTGGCAGGATGCAGAGGCGGCCTCCACAGTTGGTGCTGACCAGGTACCCTCTTTGTGGTGGTGAGCCAAGGCCCCATAAACAGGCGTGCTCTCTGGTCGCAGGTGAGCCAAGGCCCTTTTCTACGGACGGGCCCCCCTGGTTGCAGACGAGCCAAGCCCCTAAACAGGCTGGCCCTGGTGGTGGTGCCACTGGTGTAACTATTTACACTGCGAGAGTTTGTGGCTATAGCAAGTTCATAGCCTTAAGTTTATTTCTCACAATAGTTTTTGTGGGCGCATTTCTTTAACGTTGCAAACAAAACTTTTCAAAACTGGTCAAAACAGTAACTTCTTACTTTACTTTACTTTACTTTTTACTCCTCTTTTTCACTAGGGCGAGGGCACGTCGGGCACTGGCACCTGTGACTTTCTTGCTCTTTGTCTCTTTCTTCATCTGTGGTTGCCTCATCTGTAGGTTCTGTGCCTTTCCTTTCTTGGTCTGCATCTGATTCCTTTTCTGTATCTGTTTCTTTATCTCTGTCTTTTCTTTCTTGTCTTTCTTGTCTTTCTTGTCTTTCTTGTCTTTCTTGTCTTTCTTGTCTTTCTTGTCTTTCTTGTTGCAGGGGATGGCTGTAAGGTTTGTTGGGACATAGCGCTACGTCCAGAGCATACAATCCTCTTTCGCCTTGATGCAGGGTGAACTGAACGGAATCTCCCATCTTTAGATTTCTGCAAGGGTGTCCTCTTGGCAGATGAGCGTTCACATCTCTGCGGTTTACAAATATCCCTTCTTTTATTCCTGGTGCTACAATGAATCCATAGCCGCTTCTCAGATTAAAGTCTTCCACTACGCCATAACACAGGGGTCCTCTAGCCTGGGCTTTGGACTCTCTCAACAAACGCTTCTCCTTTAGGTCTCTGGCGGTGACTGCTCTCTGTTCAGGAGACTGTGGTGCTGGAGCAAACTGTGTTCTTCTGCGCCGTGTCTTGCGGGCTGGATCCATGCCTGTGGGCTCCCAGGTGAAGCTCTTAGGCAGCTCTTCTTCTGCAGAGGGGGTCAGGTCCTCCTCGTCCCAGCGGGAGTATGGCAGCATTTCCGGCTCTGAATACACATCTGCTGCTGGTGGCACTGGAGTCGGAGTCAACCCTTCTGCTTCCTGGCCTCCTCTCCCCCTTAGTTCTTCCTGGCACTCCAGCTGTGGCAGTGCCGGGGATGGCTGCTCTTCGGCCGGCCCAGGTGAGGGACTCCTTGGTGTAGCTGCTGCAGTAGTTAGCAGGAGACTCTTTGGGGTATGCGGAGGGGGTATGTACTGGCTCACCAACCATTGTGGAAATTTGGCCTCCAGGTCAGCCCTCATCTGCCAATATGCAGGGTCTTCACCCACCGTGGGCTGCCTATCAGGAACCTCTGTGGACCGGGGAGCGGTGTCTGCTCTGGCCTTACAGGCCGGGGTAAATGCTGAGGTAGCCTTTTCTTGGCGGGCCGCGCCTGGCATGGCGGCGGCCTGGTCTTGGCGGGCCGCGCCCTGTATGGCGGCGGCCTGGTCTTGGCGGGCCGCGCCCGGGATGGCGGCGGCCTGGATCAGTGTCGCTGTTGCAGGAGGCTCTGTGCAGGCTGGGCTGGACGTCGCTGCAGCAGTCTGGGCTTGGCAGGCCGCGCCCTGTATGGCGGCGGCCTGGTCTTGGCGGGCCGCGCCCAGGATGGCGGCGGCCTGGTCCTGGCGGGCCGGGCAGGGCATCGCTGCAGGGACTGGGTCTTGGTGGGCCGAGCAGGGCATCGCTGCAGCCGCTGGGGCTTGGAGGGCCGCACCTGGCGTGGCTGCGGCCTGCTTCAGCGTCGCCGCACCGGACGCCTCTTCAGGGACCGCGGACGTGGCAGCAGGGGTCGGGGCACTTGCGCGGGCCGGGGCATCATTCGACTCACCCGTTGTTGGTAGCACTGGGGTCTGCGTCGTCGCCGTCCCGCCTGACACCCGGCGCGCAGCTCTCCCTTCATAGGCCCGAACCGCCGCGGTCATCTCCTGCAGTTCCATCCGTTCCTCCCGAATCTGCTCCACGACCCGGGTCTCCAGCCGGTTGCAAAACTGGGCCAGCTCTCGGTACCACCAGGCAGCGGAGCCTGGTTCTGGGTTCCTGCGGTCAGACGCCATTTCTTCTGCGCCGTCTTCTGCACGGTCTCCCAGCAGTGGACTCTTCGCTGCCTCCTGTAACAAGCTGTCCAGTTTCTGCTCTGCCTCTTTCAGCAGCTCCTCTCCCAGCAGCAGGCTTGTGGCTTCCTTTCCTTCCCGCCGTCTCTCGACGCTTCCACTCTCATAGCTGGCAAGGTCAGAACTCTGCAGGGGATCTCTGGGTAGCCACACCTCTTCGTGGGCGGTAACTTCTTCCAGCGCGGGCTGCTGTTGTTTTTCAGCGCGCTTTTCATGGTGGCAATATGGCGGCGCTTCCAATTTTTCAAGCGGACCGCCCAGGCACATGGTCACCTGTCTGAACAGGTCTAGTCCTTATCCTGTTCGTGACGCCAGATGTGAAGCCCCGCAGGTGTTGTATCAGTGCATACCTTCAGGGACTCCACGTAGCTGGTGCTGGTCACAGGTAGGGAATCTTCAGTTTTGATCGTGACGCCACTCTCAGATTTGCGGTCAGAGGGGACCGCCACTGCAGATTAGGAGGCACCTGGGGCTGATGGTGGGTGCAGTCGGGTGTAGTAGCCTCCTGAGAGTGAGGCAAGCCCCAGGGCCCTTTGTAAAGCTGTAGTACCACAAGTCGCAGAATGACCACACACAGGCAGAGTGTCTTTCAGGGTTTTTACTCACTTCAGGTGGCAGGGTGAGTAACCCGGGCGTAGCTGGGATGAACCAGGTGGGAACCAGGTATCCTTCCGGCTGACTGTATGAGGGTGACTACAAACTCGCCTTCCTTAGCCCTTGGTGGTTTGGGGTGACCCCGACTTTGAGTCCCTATGGGGGTCACCCAGGGAAGATGCTCCAAGCCTCTCTCCCCTTCTTGTTTTGCCGTGTGCTTGTTCCCCGGGCCAGGCCACTCCAGCCTCTTGCCTCCTGTGACCTATGGGCCCTACTTGCGGTTACGTGGCTGCGGCTTTTGGTTGTTGTGGTGTGGGCTGTAAGAGCCCCACACCGGCAGGTTTAGCAGGGAAAGGTGAATCTATCCTCGCTTCGGGATCTGCCGCCCGGTTGGGCCTGGTGCTCTCTAGAAGTCTCCTTACTTCCCACTCCGTGCACTCTCTAGCTGAAGCTGGCTTTCAGGCAGCACTCCTAGTTGACCGTTCTCCCCCGTCTGTAGTCACTGCGCGGGCGCTGTTAAACAGCATCAGCCCCACAGGTCTGCTCCTCACTGAGCCCTATGGAGTTCTCTGCTCTAACTGACTCACTGCTCCTCCTCTCCTGTTCTTGCCTACGCCACCTAGCAACCAGACTCTCCACCACACCCCTTGAGAGGAGATGGAGGCTTTTAACCCCCTGCCACTATTCCAGTGGAGGTATAGGCTTTGCCCCCTCCTGGGATCCCCAGGGGTCCTCTCATGGGTACATGTGTGAGACCTGATCACTATGCGCCTGTGTTCCACACCCCTGTCAGCCATCTGGATTACCTGTATTGTACTGTCCCCAGCATGGGTGCAGTACTCAGTGGTGCCTGACCAGGTCAGGGGCGCCACACATCTCTCAGCACCCAGCTTTCTCATGCTCTGATATGGGAAAGCTGGGTGCTGAGGACAAGATAAATATCAGAACATAGGAATGCTGGGTGCTGATAGAGGGATTTCAGGGTGCTGTGGGTGAGAGCCAAGTGTCAGCATCATTATCCTGTACCCCGAGTGTCAGTGTCATTATCCCCTACCCCAAGTGTCTGTGTATGTGGAGGGGGGGCCCAGGTCTAAACTTTGCACCAGGGCCCATCCAACTCTAGTTACGCCACAGTCATGGAGTAATGGTGGCAGGGACAGATGAGGAACACTGTGAGTATGATTTTTTTAAATTTTATTTTTAAATGGTTTTGCTGAGGTTGTTCAAATTTGAAACTTCAAAAATTCATGTTTGCTGAAAGCTACAAATTTAGGGAAACTTTAAACAAATTTGGTTTGCTTAGAATCAATCGACACAGACCTAACTTTAAAATAAAAAAATATAAAAAATGTATCTTCTCTGTGACTTAGGCTATGTGCGCACATTGCGTAATTGCATGCAGTTACGCTGCGATCTGCACCGCAGCGTAACTGCATGCGTCCTGCGTCCCCTGCATAATCTATGAAGATAATACAGGAGCCGTGCGCACGTGGCGCATTAGAGCGCAGCGCTTCGGCTGCTGCCCGAAGCGCGCGTTCTAAGAAGTGACATGTCACTTCTTTCGCGTGCTCTGCCTGCAGGTCCTGCTCTGTCTATGGGAGGGGCTGCAGTCAGAGCGCATGAAATCGGCTTTTTTTTTCATTATGGACTGTTTCTGCAGCGATTTGAACCGCAAGTGTGCTGTTCAAATCGCTGCAGAAATTTCTGCAGTGACAGTACGCAACGTGCGCACATAGCCTAACTTTAATATGTCAGTAATAAACTGTAAGTAACACAAGACATCTCCTTATTGACTATGTGCTGTTGCTTGATTAGGTAATGATTAGGGATGAGTTAACCAGCCATGGTTCGGCTCGAGTTCGGTTCGTCGAACGGAGGTCTCGTTCGAGTTCAGTTCGGCGAACGTTCGACAAACCGAACTCGAACCAATAGGAAATAATGGAAGGCAATCACAAACACATAAAAACGCATTATAAATGTACACATACATTTAATAAACATTGCCATAACACTTACCGGTCCCCGCGATCCCTCCTGCACTCTGTCTCCTGCCGCTATTCCATCCGATGATCGCTGAATCCTCCCGGTGACCAGCACTGCCAGCAGTGATGCAGGACCTATCGTGATGTCAAAATAGCCATGTGACCAGTCACGTGGCTATTATCTCATTGGCTTCAGACTGGTCACATGACTATGACGTTGGGTCCCCCCATTTTTGATAGCCAGCTAGGGTAAAGCAGACGGCTGTAGCCTGAAAACCACAGCTGGCAGCTTTACCGTGGTTAGGGATCCAATGTGGAGGTCCCCCCAGGCTCTTTTTTATAATTATTTTATAAATATTAATAATTACACAAAAAAAGTAGGGTCCCCCCCAAATTGGATCACCAGCCTAGGTAAAGCGGACAGCTGTGGTCTGGTATTCTCAAGGTGGGACGGTCCATAGTTATTGGGCCTTCACAGCCTAAAAATAGCAGGCCGCAGGCACCCCAGACGTGGCGCATCCACTAGATGTGCCAATCCTAGCGCTTCACTCCAGCTCATCCCGTGCCCTGGTGCAGTGGCAAACGGGGTAATAAATCGGGTTGATACTAGCTGTAAAGTCACCTGAGATCAAGCCCAGCAGTTTGTGATGTCATGGCGTCTGTTAGATACCCAACATCATAAACTGTCAGTACTAACAAAAAAAAAAATCGACAAAAGAAATTTATTTGAAAAAACAGTCCCCAAAACATTTCCTCTTTCACCAATTTATTGTAAGAAAAAAAATAAAGGGGTCCCACGACGACTCTGGACCGTCTAGAATATGGGGGGGAGACACTCAGGGAACGTATCCCCCATTTTCTAGGAGTGCGGACCCTTCATGTGAGGAGTGTGGGTGCAATAAATCTGCACTCACTCTCCCCGGGTCCACAGCAGCAGAGTCCGTGTCGTAATGGTTGCTACCAAAGCTGCAATGCCCTGCTCATGAGGTAAGGGCATGCCTAATCAGGAGAACTATTCTACATTTCCAAATATTGGTATTTGCTGATATTATTGCTATTCCACCTACTATACAGTTAGGTCCAGAAATATTTGGACAGTGACACAAGTTTTGTTATTTTAGCTGTTTACAAAAACATCATGTTCAGAAATACAATTATATATATAATATGGGCTGAAAGTGCACACTCCCAGCTGCAATATGAGAGTTTTCACATCCAAATCGGAGAAAGGGTTTGGGAATCATAGCTCTGTAATGCATAGCCTCCTCTTTTTAAAGGGACCAAAAGTAATTGGACAAGGGACTCTAAGGGCTGCAATTAACTCTGAAGGCGTCTCCCTCGTTAACCTGTAATCAATGAAGTAGTTAAAAGGTCTGGGGTTGATTACAGGTGTGTGGTTTTGCATTTGGAAGCTGTTGCTGTGACCAGACATTATGCGGTCTAAGGAACTCTCAATTGAAGTGAAGCAGAACATCCTGAGGCTGAAAAAAAAGAAAAAATCCATCAGAGAGATAGCAGACATGCTTGGAGTAGCAAAATCAACAGACGGGTACATTCTGAGAAAAAAGGAATTGGCTGGTGAGCTTGGGAACTCAAAAAGGCCTGGGTGTCCACGGATGACAACAGTGGTGGATGATCGCCGCATACTTTCTTTGGTGAAGAAGAACCCGTTCACAACATCAACTGAAGTCCAGAACACTCTCAGTGAAGTAGGTGTATCTGAGTCAACAGTAAAGAGAAGACTCCATGAAAGTAAATACAAAGGGTTCACATCTAGATGCAAACCATTCATCAATTCCAAAAATAGACAGGCCAGAGTTAAATTTGCTGAAAAACACCTCATGAAGCCAGCTCAGTTCTGGAAAAGTATTCTATGGACAGATGAGACAAAGATCAACCTGTACCAGAATGATGGGAAGAAAAATGTTTGGAGAAGAAAGGGAACGGCACATGATCCAAGGCACACCACATCCTCTGTAAAACATGGTGGAGGCAACGTGATGGCATGGGCATGCATGGCTTTCAATGGCACTGGGTCACTTGTGTTTATTGATGACATAACAGCAGACAAGAGTAGCCAGATGAATTCTGAAGTGTACCAGGATATACTTTCAGCCCAGATTCAGCCAAATGCCGCAAAGTTGATCGGACGGCGCTTCATAGTACAGATGGACAATGACCCCAAGCATACAGCCAAAGCTACCCAGGAGTTCATGAGTGCAAAAAAGTGAAACATTCTGCAATGGCCAAGTCAATCACCAGATCTTAACCCAATTGAGCATGCATTTCACTTGCTCAAATCCAGACTTAAGACGGAAAGACCCACAAACAAGCAAGACCTGAAGGCTGCGGCTCTAAAGGCCTGGCAAAGCATTAAGAAGGAGGAAACCCAGCGTTTGGTGATGTCCATTGGTTCCAGACTTAAGGCAGTGATTGCATCCAAAGGATTCGCAACAAAATATTGAAAATAAAAATATTTTGTTTGGGTTTGGTTTATTTGTCCAATTACTTTTGACCTCCTAAAATGTGGAGTGTTTGTAAAGAAATGTGTACAATTCCTACAATTTCTATCAGATATTTTTGTTCAAACCTTCAAATTAAATGTTACAATCTGTACTTGAATTCTGTTGTAAAGGTTTCATTTCAAATCCAATGTGGTGGCATGCAGAGCCCAACTCGCGAAAATTGTGTCACTGTCCAAATATTTCTGGACCTAACTGTATATTGGGGATAGGATCTTGGAGATGGAATACCCCTTTAAGTCCAGTTATCCAGCTGAATGAATGCTTAACAACAGAGCTCGCTATTTAGATGTGTTTTCTTGTGGCGTATAACGGACTCTCATGTTAGGTAGTCGTTCAGCAGGGAAACTATAAAAGCAAATCCCTCCATTTGGAAATGTAGTATATAGCTCTCCTGATCAATTATGTTCCTTACCTCATGAGCAGGGCATTGCAGTAATAATAATAATTTAGTCATTTATATAGCGTTATTAATTCCATAGCGCTGTGTGTCTTTGGAGTGTGGGAGGAAACCGGAGTACCCGGAGAAAACCCACGCAAACACGGGGAGAACATACAAACTCCTTGCAGATGGTGCCCTTGGTGAGAATTGAACCCAGGACCTCAGCGCTGCAAGACTGCAGTGCTAACCACTGAGCCACCGTGCCGCCCATTTAGCTTACAGATGCATAAGCACCACTCACTGTGTCTGAACACAGGAGGCTGAGCTGACAGCCGCTCTGTGCATGCGGCAGCGTCTATTGTGAAGGAGAGGGCCGTGGGGGGATCAACGCTGCACAGGTACTGTGGGACACCGGGGAACACCGGTGGGGTTATAGGGGGTGACCTGGCAGGGCCTGGGGAGGAGTTTTCTGTTGCATGTGTCATGGCACATGCGACAGAAATCAGAGGAGTAGGGTGAATGCGGCCGGCGCGCTGCTGTGCGCGCGGCCATCTTGGATTTCTGGGAGGGCATCAGGGGGGGCACTTTGGTGACACCGGGGGACCGGAGGGGACCGGGGAGATTTATCATGTTTATTCATGCCAGATGGGAGATAAATAATTTTTTACCGGCGCTGTCATTTACTGTAACGTGATCATCGGTGTACGGTGTATACCTGTGATCACGTGAGCGAGGACCGGAAAAACCGTCCTGAATCATGATCTCCAGGGTCTCAGCTAGCCCTGAAACCCCAGAGATTTTCTGACGCCGGGGGGCGTTATTCACTTATTTCTGCCTGCTGTTTATAAACGGCAGATCAGAATAAGGCTACATTAACACGACTGATCCATTTTTGTGGTCTGCAAAAAACAGTCCGTTTTTTTCCACGGGTGCATCCGTGTGGCATCCGTTTCCGTTCCGTAGACGGTCCGTTTGTCATCTGTTTGTCATCCGTGTGCCTTCCGTTTTTTTTGTGTACTGCAAAAAAACTGAAGGAGGGAAAATACATAAATTTACCCAGGATCCATAGCTTCATCCTACATGAGGCGGTCACATGTTCACTCCAGTGCCATTTTCTACTGCTTTTCACAGCGTAGAGCGCTCTGGTGATTTTCCTGTGCTTGTGCACTTCATATCAGTCTTTTCTGTCATTATAATGGCAGAAAGACACATAATGTCCCACTCTCCTGCATTTTGTAATTTTGCACCCTTTGGTGCCTTTCATGTGGCACTAAGGGGTGCTTAGCTGTGTATTTAGCCAAAAAAATGAAAAAAAAAATGACGTAGGGTTCCCCCTATTTTTGTAGCCAGCTAGGGTAAAGCAGACGGCTGCAGCCTGCAGACCACAGCTGGCAACCTCACCTTGGCTGGTAATCCAAAACTGAGGGCACCCCACACTGTTATTTTAAATTTTTTTTACATAGTTACTTAGGTTGAAAAAAGACCTAGGTCCATCTAGTTCAACCTTCCTCCACCAGTTCTACATTTGGTCACTAAGTCATTTATAACCAACAATGTTTTGTGTACTGAGGAAATCATCCAGCCCTTTTTTAAAAGCTGTTATAGTATCTGCCATTACTACCTCTTGTGGTAGTGTATTCCACAGTCTGACCGCTCTAACTGTAAAGAACCCTTTCCTATTTAGGTGTTGGAATCGCTTTTCTTCCACTCGCAGTGAGTGCCCCTGGTTCTTAGTATTGTCTTTGGAAGAAATAAGTCATGTGTCAGGCCTTTATATTGACCACACATGTATTTATACATATAAATGAGATCTCCTCTGAGACGTCTTTTTTCTAAGCTAAACATATCTAACTTTTTCAACCTGTCATCATATGGGGGGCCTCCATTCCTTGTAATAGTCTAGTTGCCCGCCTTTGAACTGACTCTAACTTCTGAATGTCCTTTTTAAAATGTGGAGCCCAAAACTGGATCCCGTATTCCAGATGTGGCCTTACAAGTGATTTATAGAGGGGTAACAATACGTTGGGATCACGGGATCTAATCTCTCTTTTTATACACCCTAAAATCTTGTTTGCTTTAGCAGCTGCTGCTTGACATTGAGTGCTGCTGCTCAGCTTATTTGTAATGAGAATACCCAAGTTCTTCTCCTGTTCTGTAGTCCCAAGTTTACTTCCATTTAATGTATACGCAGCTATAGGATTACTCCGTCCTAGGTGCATTACTTTACATTTATCAACATTAAATCTCATTTGCCAAGTATCTGCCCATTCTGACATCTTATCCAGATCTTTTTGTAATATTGTACTATCCAGGTCAGTTTTTAATATCCTACATAGTTTGGTGTCATCGGCAAAGACTGACACTGTAATATCAATCCCATCCACAAGGTCATTAATAAAGAGAGTAAAAAGAATCGGTCCAAGCACAGATCCCTGCGGCACCCCACTGCTGACTATAGCCCATTTAGAGAATGTACCATTTACGACTACTCTTTGTTTCCTATCTTTTAGCCAATTCCTTACCCAGTTGCATATTGTGTCCCCTAGTCCTTGCTTCTGGAGCTTTAGTATAAGGCTATTATGTGGTACAGTATCAAATGCCTTTGCAAAGTCCAAATAAATCACATCAGCTGCATTACCAATATCCAGGTTTGAACTTACCCCCTCATAGAACCCCAACAGGTTGGTTAGACACGACTTATCTTTCATGAATCCATGCTGTTTGTCAGTTATCATATTATTTTCTGCAATATATTTTTGCATGTCATCCCTTAAAATGCCCTCAAAAACTTTGCATACTACTGATGTCAGGCTTACTGGACGGTAGTTGCCTGGATCTACCCTCTTACCTTTCTTAAATATCGGTACCACATCAGCAATCCTCCAATCCTGAGGCACCAACCCTGTTACAAGTGAGTCTAAAAAGATGAGATACAGCGGTCTGTCGATTACGGAGTTCAATTCCCTCAATATTCGTGGATGAATGCCATCTGGCCCTGGGGATTTGTCAATGTTTAATTTACTCAGACGTAGGCGTACTTCATCTTGTGTTAAATTAATTATATCGGGTGGTGGACTTTGATTTTTCACTTGTTGAATGATCCCTGGTACAGTCAGTTCCTTGGTGAATACAGATGAGAAATGCCTATTTAATATCTCAGTCTTTTGTTTGTCCTCTATAACTAACTTGTTATTATATTTTAAGGGGCCAATACTATCCTTTGTTTTCCTTTTGGCATTAATGTATTTATAAAAGATTTTGGGATTTATTTTAATGTCATTGGCGATTTTTGTTTGAGTAGCTAATTTTGCTTGTTTGATTTCTTTTTTACATTTCCTATTGATATCTTTATACTCCTGCAATGCTATTTCTGTATTCTGAGCCTTTAAGATTTTAAATGCCCTTTGTTTTTGTTTTATTATACTTTGTACAGTCTTATTTATCCATAGTGGTTTCTTTTTATTCCTGGACATTTTATTACCAGAAGGTATACGTTTTTTACAGGACTCTAGTAGTATATCCTTAAACTTACCCCATTTATGTTCGGTATCCCCAGTTACCATGACTTTGTCACAATCTACATATTTAAGCTCTTCCCTTAATTTGTTGAAATCAGCTTTCCTAAAATTCCAGGTTTTAGCATTCCCCCTTTGAAATGTTCTATTGAATATTATGTTGAAGCTTACCATATTATGATCGCTGGTGCCCAAGTGCTCCCGGACCTGTAGATCTGAAATTGTATCCGGTCTATTTGACAGGACCAGATCTAGCAAATTATCTCCCCTGGTCGGTTCACCTACCATCTGAGAGAGGAAATGGTCTTGAATGGTAGATAAGAACTTACAGCTTTTAGCAGAACCAGAAGATTCTATGTCCCACTGAATGTCTGGATAGTTGAAATCCCCCATAATAAGAACCCGATTATTATTATTAGCTGCCTTTTCAATTTGTTCCAGCATTTCACCCTCTATTTGTTCAGGTATGTTAGGAGGCTTATAGCAAACTCCAATTAGCATTTTTCCATTATTCCCCTCCCCATGTACATTTACCCATACTGACTCTACATTGTTGCTGTTCCCCTCAATGTCATCATACAACACAGGTTTTAGGTTAGATTTGATAAATATACACACCCCACCACCTTTTTGGCCTTTCCTGTCCTTCCTAAATGTACTATAACCCTGTATGTTTGTCACCCAGTCATGGCTTTCATCCAGCCAGGTTTCCGTAATGCCCACCACATCATAATCCATGGTTGACATAAGAGTCTCCAATTCATTCATTTTGTTTGCAAGACTTCTTGCATTTGCCAGTAGACATTTAATCCTATTAACACCTTTATTACTCCTAGCCTCCCTACGTTCCTTGTATGTCCCATCCCCCCTAATCCTTCATTGACCCCTACCGTCTCCCTGTCTCTATCTATCCCCTTATTTGCTCCACTACCCTCCCTCCCCCCCGATCCTAGTTTAAAAGCTCCTCCATCCGTATGACCATTTTCTCCCCCAGCACAGCTGCACCTTCCCCATTGAGGTGCAGCCCGTCCCTACCGTAGAGCCTGTAGCCGACTGAGAAGTCGGCCCAGTTCTCCATGAACCCGAACCCTTCCTTCCTGCACCAATTTCTAAGCCACATATTTATCTCCCTAAGCTCCCGCTGTCTTTCTAGTGACGCTCGTGGCACCTGTAGTATTTCTGAAAACACCACCTTGGAGGTCCTGGACTTCAGCTTCTCTCCTAGTTCCCTGCAATCATTTTTAAGGACCTTCCACCTGCCTCTAACTTTGTCATTAGTACCAATGTGCACCATGACCGCTGGGTTTTCCCCAGCCCCACCCAGCAATCTGTCTATCCGATCCACAATATGCCGAACTTGAGCACCCGGCAGACAACACACTGTTCGGCATTCACGGTCTCGGCGACAGATGACCCTGTCTGTCCGCCTAATTATAGAGTCCCCTACCACCAACATCTGTCTGGGCTTTGCTGCACTCCTATTTCCCTCCTTCCTACAGCAGTTGTTTTCCTGGTTGCTAGGAGCAACATCCTGCTGTAGTGACCCTAGTCCAGGCCCTTCATTCCTAATATCAGCCAAACAGGCATATTTACTAGGTTGTGCCAGGTCAGGACTAGGCTCCCTGACACTTTTCCCCCTACCTCTTCTTCTAACTGTTACCGAGCTACCTACCTCTGGGTCCTGATCTTCCCCACTTCCACCCTCCTCCATATCGCTGGCCCCAGCCAGAGAAAGCTCAGTGAGCTCTAAACTCCTCTCCAGGTTTGCAATGCCCCTTAGTGTTGCAAGCTGCTTATTTAGATCAGTTACCTTGGCTTCCAAATACGCAACATGCTTGCATCGAGTGCAGACATAGTCACCCTCGAACGGCTGCTCAAGGCATGCATACATCTGACAAGATACACACCTGGTAGCATTGTCCATGGAGCACCTATCAAATGGGGATAAACAGTAAAGTAGAAAAACAAAGAGAAAAAAACGAAAAAAACCCAATGGGAAACGTATAAGGATAAATTCAAACTATGTAATTGTGTTGAAACTATGCACTTATCTTAAATTCAGCACTTTACTTCAGTTCAGCACCTCGCTTGCTCAGCACCTCGCTTGTGCTGGGTGGTTTATATAGATGTACAATGACTATCAGAAGCTGCTAGAAGCATCTAGAAACAGGTGTGACTAATCCTACTAATTAAATCACAAGACTAACTTTTTTTTTTTTTTTCCCCTTTTCACAGAATCACAAACAGACACACAATTCCCTAATGAAATTCAACAATTACAGTTATCACCACTATGTAATTGTGTTGAAACTATGCACTTATCTTAAATTCAGCACTTTACTTCAGTTCAGCACCTCGCTAAATAATTAAAAAAAAACAACACGTAGGGGTCCCCCCAAAATTGGATCACCAGCAAAGGTAAAGCAGACAGCTGGGGTCTGATATTCTCAGACTAGGGAGGTCCATGGTTACTGGACTCTCCACAGCCTAAAAATAGCAGGCCGCAGCCGCCCCAGAAGTGGCGCATCCATTAGATGCGCCAATCCTGGTGCTTCGCCCCAGCTCATCCTGTGCCCTGGTGCGGTTGCAAACGGGGTAATATATGGGGTTAATACCAGATGTGTAATGTCACCTGGCACCAAGCCCTGGGGTTGGTGAGGTCAGGCGTCTATCAGATACCCGACATCACCAACCCAGTCAGTAATAAAAAAAATAGACGACAAACACATTTTTATTTGAAAAAACACTCCCCAATACATTCCCTTTTTAACCAATTTATTAGAAAGAAAAACAAATCCAGGTCTGGTGTAATCCAAGGGGTTGCCATGACGATCCACACTGCCCCAGTCAATGAAGAGCAGGATGTTCCCCATTGGCTGTGAGAGCAGTGCAGTGACCTGAGTTAACATCAATTGGTCAGCCCAGGTCACTGCAGGGCATGACAAGTGCTGCTGTCATCGAGGTACATTACCTGCGCTGATCTCCTGCACTGCTGACAGCACCTGTCACTGAGTTCAATGACCGCCGCCTTCACAGCCAAGTATCGCGAGAGGCCCGTGACGTCACCGCTAGTCAGTCTCGGGTCGGAAGCGAGAGAAGGTGATGTGACAAGCGGCGGCCATGGAGGACAGTGACAGCGCTGAGGTCGGGACTTCATCACCGCAGGTAAGCCGAGTGGGACCATGTGTGCAGAGTGCCAGGAGGACGTCAGTGTCGTGGACTGCATGGCTGGGGACGTGTGTGTGTGTGAGTGTGTGTGTACATGCCGCGTGCAGGAGGGGGCGGAGTGAGCTGAGCGGGGAAGTGTGGGCTTCCTGCACGTAACTAGGATAAACATCGGGTTACTAACCAAAGCGCTTTGCTTGGATACCCGATGTTTATCTTGGTCACCAGCTTCTGGCAGGCTGCCAGCGATGGCTCCTGCACACTGTAGCTGTAAAAAGCCCTGCTTTTTGCTGCTAGAACCGTTCTCAAACGTATCTAGAACTATCGAGCTTTAGCAAAAAGCTCGAGTTCTAGTTCGATCTAGAACTGCCCCCAAAATCACTCGAGCCGCAAACTGGAGAACCTCGAACCTAGAACCGCGCTCAACTCTAGTAATGATGCCTCTGCCTCTGCCATTCAGAAGGCCATCTGTTACTGACTATATTTTCTGTAGTTAGATTTTCAGTGCATAATTAGCGCACAAAGTGTTTGTAAATAGATCTGTTCTTGAGGTGAGCAGGTCGATACATGGATGATGAAATTTAAGGTTTGTTTCACTTTAAGGGTACTTTCACACTTGTGTTGTTTTCCTTCAGTCGCAATCCGCCCTTTTGGAAAACAGCGGAATCCGTTAACGGATTCCGCTGTTTCCCATAGACTTGTATGGATGACGGATTATGCCAAAAGTACCTGCGCTGCTTGCGTTGGCCGACGCTGCGGTGCTTCCGATGAGCGGAATCAATGCAGCATGTAACGTTAATTGCTTGCGTCAAAATGACGCCGAGCAGCGGATTCCATTGCTTTCGTTAAAATTTATAATGGCTCCCTATGGTAGCGGATTCCGTTGCAAAGTGCTTTACAACGGAATCCGCTGCTGGATTCCGCTAATTTCTACTGAGCATGCCCAGAATGAAAAAAAGAAGGAAAAAAACCCAAAAAAGAGAGCCGACGCATTCCGTTAGACGGACGCCTAATGGACGATAAACGGATGCAACGGATGCAACGGGTCCGTTATTTCACAGGAATCAGCTAACGGATTCCTGTGAAATAGCGGATCCATTGCATCCGTTGACACCACAAAAAAAATTAGTGACCAATATAGCCACCTTTCTTTATGATGACACTCAGCAGCCGACCATCCATAGATTCTGTCAGTTGCTTGATCTGTTTACAATCAACATTGCGTGCAGCAGCCACCACAGCCTCCAGACACTGTTCCGAGAGGTGTAGTGTTTTCCCTCCCTGTATATCTCACATTTTATGAGGGACCACAGGTTCTCTATGGGGTTCAGATCAGGTGAACAAGGGGGCCATGTCATTATTTTTCATCTTTTAGACCTTTACTGGCCAGCCACGCAGTGAAGTAGTTGGATGCATGTGATGGAGCATTGTCCTGCATGAAAATCATGTTTTTCTTGAACGATACCGACTTCTTCCTATACCACTGCTTGAAGAAGTTGTCTTCCAGAAACTGGCAGTAGGTCTGGGAGTTGAGCTTCACTACATCCTCAACCCAAAAAAGTCCCACAAGTTCATCTTTGATGATAGCAACCCATACTAGTACCCCACCTCCACCTTGCTGGCGTCTGAGTCGGAGTGGAGCTCTCTGCCCTTTACTGATCCAGCCTCTGGCCCATCCATCTATCCCATCAAGAGTCACTCTCATTTCATCAGTCCATAAAACCTTTGACAAATCAGTCTTAAGATATTTCTTGGCCCAGTCTTGACATTTTATCTTATGTTTATTGTTCAAAGGTGATCATTTTTCAGCCTTCCTTACCTTGGCCATGTCCCTGAGTATGGCACACCTTGTGCTTTTTGATACTCCAGTAATATTGCAGCTCTGAAATATGGCCAAACTGGTGGCAAATGGCATCTTGGCAGCTTCACGCTGGATTTTCCTCAATTAATGGGCAGTTATTTTTCGCCTTTTTTGCCCAACACGCTTCTTGCGACCCTGTTGGCTATTTGCCATGAAACGCTTGATTGTTTCAGTGATCACGCTTCAAACGTTTGGCAATTTCAAGACTGCTACACCCCTCTGCAAGACATCTCCCAATTTTGGACTTTTCAGAGCCCGTCAAAACTCTCTTCTGACCCATTTTGCCAAAGAAAAGGAAGTTGCCTAATAATTAAGCACAACTTATATAGGGTGTTGATGTCATTACACCACAGCCCTCCTCATTAGAGAGATGCACATCACCTGATTTACTTAATTGGTAGTTGGTTCTCAAGCCTATACAGCTTGGAGTAGGACAACATGTATACCAAGTATCATGTGATCAAAATACTCATTTGCCTAATAATTCTGCACACAGTGTAAAGTGGATTATCATACCTTGTACAGTGGTGATTAGTATCTAGGACATCACAGATCAGGGTAAGTATCGCTTTTCTGTAGTATGTTGTCTCTTATCTTTAGGGTCCTCTTTCTATCTTCTGTACAACGTAAGATCATATTGTCAGCAAGGTCCTCTCTCTCTTCTCAAGAGTGTAAGCTCTTAGGGTCAGCAGGGTCCTTTCACTTTCTCTCCTGTAAAGAATAAGCTCTTATGGTCAGCAGAGTCCTGTCTTTCTCTCGCAGAGTGTAAGCTCTTATGGTCAGTGTGGTCCTCTCTCTCCTGTACAGTGTAAACTCTTAAGGTTAGCTGGGTCCTCTCTCTCCTGAAGAATTTAAGCTTTTCTGATAAGTGGGATCCTTTCTCTATTACTCTCTTGTAGCGGGTAAGCTCTTATGGTCAGTGGGGGTTCTCTCTCTTGTAGTGTGTAGGGTCTTATGTTCAGTGGGGTCCTCTCTCTCTTCTAGGGTGTAAGCTCTTATGCTCAAGCATCTCACTGAATTACGGATTCTGTGAGGAAGGGGAACAGCACTATGGATCTCATCTTTATAGTTTATGAGGACTTGTCCAATAGAAGATTTATTTTATCATTCCAGAATACCCCTTTAACTGATTCCTTTTCCATAGCCTTCAATGTTAAAAGACAGATCCAGCTGAAATTAGGTTGTAATGCCTATACGGGTAATGTCCCTGCACTCTCCTGCCCCCCTTCCCTTGCAGGGACATTGGTTCTCTCATCTGTCTGGCCATCCAATCTTGTCCGGTCTGTCATTGGATCAGGCTGCTGTCTCCCAGGACCTAAACACACCTCACAAGTCTCCTGGGAATGCCCTTAGAGTGCGTGAGCAGCCAACCTCTTTTTTTAAGGGCCAGCGCACACTGACCCAGAAGTGCCTCTCAGATCAGCTGAGAGGTTTAAGGTATTTAAGGCACTTTCTCCTTAACCCTAGAACGCGCAAAAATAGACATCTACAATAGAAAACAAGTAACCTAGCAGGCCTGCGAGGCCCCAGGTATGCGTTCTAGGGTTAAAGGAGGTGATGAGCAACAAGTTAGGTACGTTGCTAGTTCTCAGGGCCTTAAATGCTGCCATCGCTGCTGCTGCTGTTATTGTGCTACATTCCTCTGCTGACTCGTGTCTATATTTCAGTGCTATCCTAAACTGCTGCTGCTATGATCATCCACGCTGATCGGATACCACAATACCCACTACTGCAAGTATCCATACCGGTCACTGCTTCCGTATCCATCTATCCAAAATGGACAGATCCACGACTCTACCTGCTGCCGTTGCTTCAATCAGAGACTGTACTGTATCCGTTGCGCCAGCTGCCGAGGTACCGCAGATGCCCTGGGGCTGCCCTCTGGTGGCCACTTACCAGTGTGTGTACCTGCTGCCACTACTAGTGGCAGTAGTAAACACTCAGCGGTCGGTCCAGTTTGCTCCCCCAGGCAAGTGAACGGTACCGTCGGTCCAGTGGACCCACCATGTGAGCAAAACACAGTTATTTAAAAACGTAGAAAAAAGTTTTTAAAACAAATCTAAAAGTTCGAATCCCCCTCTATTCACCCCATTGAAAATGAAAGGGTTAAAAAAAAACCACATATTTGGTTTTGCCGAATTCAGAAATGCCCGATCTATCAAAATATCAAATCAATTTATTTAATCGGTACACGGCATAGCGGCAAAAAAAAATTACCAATGGCAAAAGTACTTTTTTTGGTTGTCGCGAATTTTGCGTAAAATGCTATAGCAGGCGAACAAAATGTAGCATCTATGGGAAAATGATACTGTTATAAACATCGGGTCAAGACGCAAAAAATAAGCCATCACTGAGCCCCATATCCCAAAAAATAAGAACGCTATGGGTAGCGGAAAAAGGTGCAAACAGTGTGCCACTTTTTTGGATAAGCTTCTGATTTATTTTTAACATCTAAGGTAAAAGTACAGTAGACATGTTTGGTGTCTATGAACTTATACCGACCTGAGGCATCACACCGATACATCAGTTTTACCATATAGGGAACATAGTGAATAAAATACCCCAAAACAATTGTGCAATCACACTTTTTTTGCAATTTTTGTGCACTTGGAATTTTTTTTGTCATTTTCCAGTACACCTCGTCCCCCAAAAAATTAAGCCTTCATATGGCAAGATTGATAATAAAAAAATAAAAGCGTTACAGCTCTCAGAAGAAGGGGAGTAAAAAACAAAAATGAAAACACGGAAAATCGCCAGGGGTGAAGGGGTTAATAGAAATTGAAAAATGTCATAAAAAAAATTGACCTGTATATATTTTATTTATTTTGTACATCTTTCCTTTTGAATTTTGTGTGTAACTGGATAATATCAGTTTATATCTATTTATTTCTTAAAGTGCAGAGATGTTTATTTATTTCTTAAATATATCTATTTATTTCTATTTAGATATCTATTTATTTCTTAAAGTGCAGAGATGCAGAGATGCAGAAAACAGATCCTGATCTAGTTAATAAAAACTGACGATAGCTCGTTACATTTTTTCCTCAGTTTACAATTCCGTAAAACAAGGCCACATTCACACAATGCAGGGAAGCAGATTTAGTCTGTATTTGCATCAATATTGTTAAACCAAAAATAAAGGATGCATTGCAAATAAAAAAAGAATTGTAATTTCCATACTCTTCAATGTTAAATATCCTAATTTTGGATTCAGCTTAAAATTAAAAAAAAAATAAATAAAAAAGCTAATTGAATTTGTACTTCCCAACCGATGAATCTCTAACTTTAATTTAATTCCAAAAACATACAATTTTCCATCAAAATATAAAATAAAAAAATATTTTTAATTTTGCTATAAAAGGTTTTCCTTTTTTATAAAAAAAATATCAAAAAGTCCTAAATTGTAGATACAAATTTGCTTAAAATGCAGGTAATAAGCACCATCTGATCTTCACAGTATGTGGCCAAATGTGAAATGTGGTAAGACCATCTGTCCTAACTATGTAAGTTCTTTAATTCTCTTCTATAATTTTTGACATGTAAATTTTTATATGCAATATTTTAGATATTTAATGTCTTTTATTGTTGTAATTTTATTTTTGTATGTGAGTTTTTATTATATTTTCTACAATATGCCTACAAAAATTTGATGCATTGAAATAATATTAAAGACTAAAATAAATTTGGCAACTAATAATTTAAAAAAAAAAGATATGAAACAGATATTACATTTTAAATTTTCATTTGCCTTTGTTGCTGTTTCATATTTTGTATATATTTTTTATTTTGTTTTATTCATAATAATAATAATAATAATACTAATAATAATCATTATTATTACATTATTTTTTAACGAAATGATTATCAAAAAATACAAGGACCGATAAATTTATTTTGTAGAGGAAAAGGGCAGAGCTAATTTATATTGAATTAAATAAAGAATGTAAGCTATTTTATGACGCAATTAATATCTATAGAGACATTTTATTGGTACAGTTTTCTATATGAATGATTTCATTGCGTAGATATAATCTGTTTTATTTCTATATTTCCTAACAGTTAGGGTACAAATATGAAGGTGGCTGATTAAAGTAAAAATAGAAAATTCAGTGCTAGAAATTGTGCAATTTTTTAAAACATTTTAGATCAATTGTTGAAGATCAAATGAATAAAATAACTGAAAAAAGGTCGGACAATCATATTAATATATACTCATTGCCTGCACAAAATATCTGAAAAGTTTGATGGTTTGGAATTAGCGATAACTTTGATTTGCATCGAATCGAAGTGGAATTATAGGAAATTTCTATTTTTTAGCGAATTAGAAAAATTGAAAAAAAATTGCCTCTTGCCTTGTTACACATTGCAAAAGATTGCATCAGCCATAGGAAGTTGCATGATCTCAGGTGCTACCACCTTGGCTTCCCCATGATGTCTTGAAGGAAGTGAGAGTTGTTATTTCACAATAGAAAAGAAAATTCCTCATAATTTAGCCATTTAATATGAATAAGTAATGGAATATATAGCACATCACTTTTTTTCAGTTACAGCATGATATTGTTACCTCTGACAGTGACACCATCAGGCTGAGTCAATGTCATGCAAAAAATGGTCTCTCCATCAAAAAGACTAAGAGGGATAATATTTGGATTAATTTTTTCAACTTTAACTGCATGAATAATCTGTTTAATGTATTTATTTTATTTTGCTCAGTTATATAGTGCCATTAGTTTCCACAGCGCTTTACAAACATCATCATGCCAGTTCCTAATGGGGTTCATAATCTAAAAATCCTATCAGTATGTCTTTAGAGTTTGGTAGTAAACCCACTCAAACATGGGGAGAGCATAGAAACTCCTTGCTAAAAATGGACGTTTGATTCGCCAGGTACATTCGAACCATAAAAAAGTTTAGTTTGTGACCCCTGACTTGATCTGAACCTCAATGGAGTCTGTAATTGGGCATTTCATGGCTCCATTCACATGCTGCCAGCCATAAGCAGAAGACTTCCAGGGAAGGGGGGTGGTTTTTCTTACATTTTTACATTTTTGTTTGTTGTTTGTGTGTGTACACTCCATCTGATCATGCTGATTTTACCCAAGCCATTAAAACACTGCAAGAGGCTCGCACAGGGCTGAGCATCACTCACACCAAAGCACAGCGCTACTCACTTGAGTGGTTTGCACTCATAACTCACTCGAACTTCAAACCCAAAGTTTGTTTTTTTGGAAGTCGGTTTCCGAACCTGAATGTCAAACATCGAACCTCAGGTTTGCTCAACTCTACTCCTTGCAGGAAAGCAAGAGTGCTAACCACCAAAAGCCACTGTGCTGCCTCATATGAGTCGTTAGTTATTACCAGTCTAAATTTCATATCCATAGCGAGGCCATTTTGATATTAATGAGGCTGTGTTTGTTTTCAAGAGCTTGGGTGGGTTGGATACAGTCCTTGGAAAACTCAAATATGGTTTCAGGGCATTTGAAGACTTTGCAGCATTGAATCAATTTTATATTAAAGTTTATAACCTATAGTTAGCCTCTAAAATATGAAGAAATAGTGTCCCTGAAAATTTAGACAACCCTACAAAGAACAATTCAGATCCACAACAAAGATGTACAATTGATCATAGAAACTTTATTAAATGTCATACAAAAAGTCGCACTATTAAGAATAGCTATCTGGGGAAAAGTGCGGTCAGTAAACACAAATAGAATAGGCTTGTATGGCTAGTTGTATAACCATACAGATACCTGGTGTGCAGAACATGTAGGCTAACCATTATATATCTCTGCCGCTGTAGTACACCTGTCACTGGGATATTCCTCAACATATACTAGTAGATGTATGTGTACACCCATAAAGTTCAGGCTTAACAATGCACAATACAGCGGTGAATTGCCCTAACGATGCCTAAATAATAACATGCCGCCCATGCATCAATCAGAATAACATATAGGTTTTACCTGCAGCCATGTGTGTACCGATCGCAAGTGCCCAGACAGCCACTCCCACCTTGACGCACGTTTCACCGCTTCTGGTTTCGTCAGGAGGCCTTATAGTTGTGGCCTATGTATAAAGTATTTTTAACTTTATGTATGCACTTTTTGTATGACATTTCATAAAGTTTCTATGATCAATTGTATATTTTAATTGTGGACCTGAATTGTTCTTTGTAGGGTTGTTTATATTAAAGTTTGTTGAACATTGCGAATTCAAATTTCCTAAAATTTGATCATTTCTGCAATACATGTACTGTAAGACCATCTTAAGTTTACCAGTGTCACGATCGTCTCCCTGCATGTTGACACCAGTGACAGTGACAGCCTTTTACTTGGAGCCTCTCAACCAGCTCTTTTCTTTTAAAAGGGTTTAATTTCTCTTGGCACTGAAGAGGTTAAGTGTCAGTTTTTTTCTTGCAGTCTTTCCAAGCAGTTCCTTGCTTAGTGATCAGCTGCACTTACTAAGTAGTCACGCCCTTCAGCTTTAAATAGTGGTGTATCCCAACATTCCCTGCTGAAGATACAAACTTATTTGTGTCCTGGCCGCCTATGAGGAAGGTTCTTCAAGTCACGTTCCTATGCTCAGGCTATATCCTTTTGGTTGTTAATTTCCCCCCTGTTTGTCTTTACTTACCTGGTGTGTTGTTAGTGTCTAGTGAACCCCACCTGCCTCTCACTAGTCAGGTGTACTATAGTTTTTTCATAGAGTCCCAGATTCATGTTCGGCGACAGTTGCATAGACTGTATAGGCAGTGGTGAGGAGAAAAGGGACAGTTGCAGTTAGGTTAGGAGGTGCCCACCTACCCCTCTCACAAGTTCCAGGGCCTGCCTTTGATTTTGTGTCCCCTGTGCTCCTTTTTTCTTGTGTTTTTTTATTTTGTGTATCAGATGCACGTAGGTCTGAATGCACCTCGCCACGCTTGCTACACTTGGCAAGCGTGACAACCAGACACAGAAATATTCATGCAAACCGGATTTTTGATCTGTCTCTTTAATGAGGACACAAGCTGGAGCCCCATCTTGCTTCAGGTTAATAGCAATGGTATGTATAACTATATTGTGGGTATAAGAATTAACCCTAGAACGCATACCTGGGGCCTCGCAGGCCTGCTAGGTCATTTGTTTTCTATGGTAGATTGAATTGCTTGCGCGTTCTAGGGTTAAGATAAACCTAATGTCCGAAGAAAGATCCAAAAATCTTTATCTATTCTAATGAAAAGATCTCTATTACGTACAATGATCTAAAGTCATTACTTACTATTTACAAAAAGACAGCACATCCCAAGCTTTTCCATATTCACCTATATTTTGGCTATGTCAGTGGGGTCAAAAGATCTAAGTTGGGAGGTACATTGTAATGTCTTCCTGAAATTCAAACCACCGTACAGCTTTTTCTACCATAGATACTTCCAATAGCAACTTTGTAAAATAGCAAAAAAAAAGTACAACCAATGGTTAAATGTTTCATTTAGTTTTTTTCCCTCCTATATTTCTTCTAATGACTTTTATACCTTGTGTTAACACAATACTGAAATTTTACTGCAAAGGAATACAGTGATAAAACTCTATCATGACATTATTTCAGTTTTCTTACATTCGGCAGATCCTAACGCCAACCTCATTATTTTAATATCCCTTTTTCTCATTTATTAGCCTCTTGTAAATTAGGTGCGAAACACAACAAGATAATAAAAATAAATTACCCATTTAAAAAAAGCACCAAAGTTGAAGTGCCAAACCATATTTATAGTTTCATAGCCGTTGGGTAATATTCCTATCATGCACAATTTTTCAAAAAGCCAATTAGAAAACATTGAAGATACCGAAAAATCTGCTGCTGGAACATTTTAATAAATGGTTTGATTCAATTTTTTCCCCTTTTCGCACAAAGTGAAATTAATGTAGCAATTCTCTAATATATAATCAACATAATAAGTAAAATTCAGTACAGGGGTTATAGCATACCTTAGGTGTTTCCTGATATACTTACACTTAAAAAGCCATTAGGGAAGATTTTCTAATAGTATAAATGGATACAATTATTAAAAAGACGTACCCTGAATTAGTTATGCAAAATTAAATTTAAGACCCCCGCCAAGTGTCGCCATGCGGTACTCAAACCCTTCTCTATGGGGCTCAGCAATATTCATCATGATTAGACATGAGCAATCCTGCCAAAGATCGGATTGGTTAAGGATCGCCAAACGCACCTGAGATTGCCAATCAGATCGTGATGTGTTGTAAAATGGTGTAGGGGGCTGTAAAAAAATGTAAAAAGAGTTAAAGGGAACCTGTCAGCAGAATTTTCGCAATTAAACTAAAAGATTCCCGTTCTGCAGCTCCTGGGCTGCATTCTAGAAATGCTCATCTTGCTACTGTGCCCCACTTTCAGACCTAAAAAAACACTTTATAAAATCTTACCTTTTGGTATGCTAATGTGGTTTCATGGTCACGAGTGCGGGCTGTTTTTCGTCCGTTATTCGCCCTCTTGCCGCTGTTCGCCATCCCCCATTGCTCATTTACATACATCAGGCCGCCGCCCTCATGTAAAGCAGTGCTCCAGAGGTCTTGCGCATGCCCAGTGGCACTATTGCGGGACTGAGCACTGTGAAAAGTGTGGGCACTGGTGAGGTTATTGCGCAGGCCTGAGATTATGGGCGGCGCTGTGAATGTCATCACCAGCGTCATCCAAGTACCCGCCCATAATCTCGTGCCTGTGGTTTTCTCTCTGCCTCCACTGTTATGTGCTAGCACTGGCCATATCATCCACGTTACCTATTACCGCAGGCACGAGATTATGTGTGGGTACTTGGATGACGCTGGTGATGACATTCACAGTGCCGCCCATAATCTCGCGTCTGCGCAATTACCTCACCGGCGCCCACACTTTGCACAGTGCTCAGTCCCATGATAGTGCCACTGGGCATGTGCGAGACCTCTGGAGCACTGCTTTACATGAGGGCGGCAGCCTCATGTATGTAAATAAGCAATGGAGGACAGCAAACAGCGACAGGAGGGGGAATAACGGACGCAATACAGCCAGCCCCCGTGACCATAACACCACATTAGCATACCAAAAGGTAAGATTTTATAAAGTGTTTATTTAGGTCTAAAAGGGGACACAGTAGCAAGAGGAACCTTTCTAGAATGCAGGCCAGGAGCTGCAGAAGGGGATTCTTTTAGTTTAATTGCGAAAATTCTGCTGACAGGTTCCCTTTAAAGCAGTACATACGTACTGAGTCTACTCAAGTCTATAGTACTACTTCCGGGTCCGCTCATACATATTCACTGCTTTCTCCTTCCACCGGCGACTCTGATTGGCTGCCGTTGGACAATGCCCCCACCTTCTGAGACATTGGTTGGAATCACAAATGCTAGCTGTGTCCTTACACTGGTGTAAAATAAATAAAAAACTAACTAAATAATAAAATATGTCATAGGGTCCCCTCCTGTATTGATACCAGCACAGATAAAGCCATGGCTACAGGCTGCAGCCAAATCTGTGCGCTTATTGTGGATGTGTATCAAAATAAGAGGAACCACATGTGACTTTTTAAAAGAAAAAAAATATTTAAATAAATAATTTTAAAAAATGGCTTACGGTTCCCCCCAATTTTGATACCCAGCCCAGATAAAGCCTGACAGCTAGTCCCACAATGATTCCAACTCTCCTACATCTGAAGGCACAGCGCATGGCCATAGAACAATGACCGCCCACTGTGAGCTTCAGGCAGAGAATGAATGAGCTGCACGATGAGCGTTGACATCATTCAGTTATTTGCGGTCACAGCTGGATGTTCTCACAGCCCTCCACATGTGATCGTAGGTAACTTGACCTCAGGGGACCTCAATGAACTTAGTAACCTCACCTCAGAAGGTTCCTTGAGGTCAGGTTACCTGCGGTCACAGGTGGGGAGCTGTGACTGCAACTAACTTGAGTGACGTCACGGCTTATCACACGGCTAATTAGCTGCCTGAAGTTCACAGTGAGCGATCATGTTATATGGCCACATGCTGTCATTTCAGATGCTGCAGAGCTGGAATCGTTGTGGGACATTATGTGGATTATGTCAGACCTGGGAGTTTTGTGGGGTGAAAGAGGGTGTTTTTTTGTATTTTATTTCAAATAAAGAATTTTTTCAGTGTTTGTGTTTATTTCTTTTCACTTACAGATTACCTATGGAGAATCTCATAGACACTTCCCATGACTAATAATGGACTTAGTGACAGCTGTGAGCTGTTATTAACCCCTTATTACCCCAATTGCCACCACACCAGGGCAATCTGGATGAGCCAGGTAAAGTTCTGGGATTGCCGCATCGAATGGATGCAACAATCTTGGGCAGCTGAAGGCTGCTATTTTTAGGCTGGTGTCACAATAAGCATGGGTCTCACCCAGCCTGAGAATACCAGCCCCCAGCTGTCGGCTTCATCATGGCTGGGTATCAAAATTTGGGGGGATCGTACACCATTTTTTAAAAAATTATTTATTTAAATGATTAAAAAATCCACATGCAGTCCCTTTTATTTTGATACACAGCCAAGATAAGCACACAGTTGGGGGATGAAGCCTTTAGCTGTATGCTTTATCTGTGCTGGGTATCATAATATGGGGTGAACCTAAGCTAATTTGTTATTTATTTAATTTTACAGCAATATAGACACACAGAGACAGCGTTTCTGATTGAGAGCAGTCAGACATGCTGTCACACAGGTTGAGGGCATGTCTGACTTCAAGTAATTAGAGACACTGGACTGCTGGTGGGCTCTGGAAGTAGCGTTAAAGCCGCGCAATGACTGGTAAGTATAAAGTGCCTGCTTTAATCCTTCTACCCCTTCTACCACCATTTTAAAGCTCATGATTCATGTCAACATAGACTTATATGGAGACCAGCATCCAGACAGATATCCCGGATCAATTTTGGGCACAAACCAGGTTTTTTTCTAAACCTGGTTGGACTCACCGATTCTGGGTATCTGCGAGTTCGCCCATCACTAATCATATACTAAATAGTTGCAAGTCAAATTAATGTATGAGATAGCCAAGGTGATTGTCTATATATTAATATAGTGGATGGTGAGATATGGAGCCTGAAAGTAAAATATTCAAAACATTGTTACCCTTTTGCTCATCAGTGTATGTCTTCACAGTATCTGCAATGCTACAAGGGCCCAATCGGACAACCAGTACTGCAAGTGTGCTTGTAATGAGACAAAATATAGCTCTGCTGTACTGTGTTAGTCGTAATCATAACCACACCCAGCTCTGCAGTGAGAACAGGAGAGCAGACTGACAGTCATCACATGTCTCTCACTGGTAACGCCCTCTTTAATTTATACTAAGCTGTAGCGGCCAATCCTCAGGGATATCTACGTCCATCCCATAATTCTTAACATCTCATTTACATATTAAGAAAAATGTGGTTTTCTCTGGAATAAGACATTGGATCGCAGATATCAAGGTATCAGTTTAATCAACTTTCTATGACCTGCCGATCTGAATAGATGGATTATGAGGGTTGATCTTAGTGATAGCTTCCCTTTCAAGAGGAGCTTTCTATACAGTACAGTATTGTGTCTCCATATAGTATGAGAAATCAATCATTCTACAGGAAGAAAGAGTATTCACACATAGAAAACATTCACGATAGTTTACAATCTTCTAAGAAGTAGATATCTCAGCAAATTTACCCCAAAATCAGATCATGAAGGGGTCTGAAAAACTGCAAAAAAACCTCAAGAGATACAGCTAAATCTCTAAAGGCCATACTTAGCTCAAGTTCATGGCAGTATAATTAGAAATAGAATGATATGTTTGGAAAATTTTACAGGATAAAACCTATTATTAAAAAAAACAAAGAAACATGGCAGCACGGCTATAATTTGCAAATTTGTATCTGAGCAAACCACAAGACTTCTGGAACAATGTCCTTTTGGACAGATGAGTGGACATACTTGGCCATGTTCGGTGAAAACCAAACAGCACATCAGCACCAACACCTCAGGCCAACTGTCAGAACAGTGGAAGAGGGGCAATGATTTAAAAATCACAGGGCCTGGCACCTTGTAGTCATTGCGTTGACGATAAACTCTTCTGTATACCATAGTATTCTAGAATGAAACATGAGGCCATCTTTCCAAAAGCTAAAGCTTGTACGAAACTGAGTCATGCAACAAGACAATGATCCCAAGCACACCAGCAAGTCTATACGGCTTTAAAAAAGAAAATAATAAAAGAGTTGCAGTAGTCCATTAAAAGTCCAGAACTTAACCCAATTGAAATGCATAAATTAATGCCTGCAAAACTCAATGAACATAAGCAAAGTTATTTGACCCCTACACGACCGAGGACATACTGGTATGTCCTAAGTCATGTTGGGGCAATCACCGCTGGCTTCTGCAGTGAGATGCTGATTTGAACAGCAGATATATGCAGCTAACAGGCACAGGTGGATCCGCGATCCCCCGTGCCTGTTAACCCCTTAGATCGCAATTACGGAGAGTGGATGGTTGCCATGGTAGCAGCAAGTCACGTGATGACTCCTGTCGCTATCATGGCGTAGATCCTGTTAAAGCCAACAAACTGGCAGCTCTAACAGGAGAGCAGCATTTCTACTGATCAGCATTGTGCAGCTCTTATTAACAGAAATGAATAAGCGATCAGACTGCTGATGCTTATAGTCCCCTAGGGGGACTAGTAAAATGAAAAAAAAAAGTTATAAAAGTTCTAAAAAATGAAAAAAAAAATAAAAAACCTAAATGTTCAAATCACTCCCCATTCGCCTCATTGAAAATTAAACAATAAAAAAATAAAAATATACAGACATTTGGTTTCGCCTCGTTCAGAAATGCCCTATCAAAATATAAAATCAATTAACCTAATCGGTAAATGGAGTAGCAGCAAAAAAATTCCAAATGCCAAACTTACATTTTTTGGACTTTGCCAATGTCTGCGCAAAATGCAATGACAGGCGATCAAAACAGCGCATATGTGCAAAAATGGATAAGGAATAACGTTTGGAACACCATTCTAAGTCTGAACTGGGTGCAAAAACCTAAAAAACCATCACTATGGGGAGATAAGGTATGCACACCAGTGACTATGTAAGGGGAATACATAAAATAGCAGAAACTGCTGTGTGAATACTGACTTGAAAAATCCAATAGCTATATGTAAGAGTGAAAATGTGAAAAATGGAATCTGCATTACTGCCATGAACATATGAATCAAGAGAAATTTAGCTACTGAATTGATCAATGCAATAGAGCCCCAACACTACGCTCTACAACAATCATCTGGTCACCCAAAAGACCAGATGATTCATGTTTATATGTAACCAATAAACTTGCATAACGATGGCCGGCCAGATCTACAAGTGTGCTTCACCTCTTGTGTCCCCCTCTTTCTCCATAGATTGTAAGCTTTCGAGCAGGGCCCTCATTCCTACTGTAGCTGCTAAATTATGTGCTATTTTGTTTTATTTTTGTCTGTACAAGCCCCCTCCTGATTGTAAAGTGCTGCGGAATATGTTGGCGCTATATAAATAAACTTTATTATTATTATTACTGTTATTATTATTAACTCATGGTTTCATTTAAAAGTCACATCAAGAGGAGGAGGGGAGGAGAGAAGATCCAGCACTGACGTAATAAAAAAATTCTTTATTCAAAATTCATAAAAAAAGTCATTCCAACCAAGTACAGAATATATTTACGCTTGACACGTTTCGGAGAAAGTAGACTCCTTATTCATAAGCAACATGTGTGACGACATGGACTCTCATGGGTAAAAGTTTCTTAAAATCCAGCCAGACACCATGATAGATTGTCTATAGATGGGGGAGAGGTCCCTCATTGTTTTTACAAGACTCTTGTTGACTCAATGTAATTGTGTTGGCCACTGAAAGCCAAACGTATTGTTTCTCCAGACATTTCCAGTAACCATTGTATTGTAGTTGTGTATTGATAATGTAATTACCTTAGTAGCCATTGTCTAGTCGGTGACTCCCAGTTTACATGTACACCCTCAGTCTTTCTATGCACATCATTTAAATGAACATTATCCATGCAGCTTGAAATTCCTCCAATGGGAGAAGCAATCTTGTCCAACCAATCGATGAGGACGCAGTGTATCCAAGTGGAAGGTTGTGGCTATAAAAAGGACTTCTTTAAGCCACCAGGGGTTGTTGATGGATGCTGATGGATCCAGTCTAAGCTCTTTGGAGCTGACTAGAGGATCAGGATATCTTATGGCTTCAATCTAGGGACTCCGGACCCGGTTGGAGACCATATCCACAGCCTAGGGATTTCGACTCCGGCTGCCAGGATTTTATCATCAACCCAGGACTACCTAAGGAGGACACTCAGGTTGGGACAGTTCAGTCACCTGTTACAGACTTTGCAGACCTCAGACAGCGTGGAACCTGTGAGGCATGGACATTCTAAATCCCTGGTGAGCCAGCGGAAGGGTGAGACTCTGTTGCCTGTTACATTTGTGTGTTTTGCTGGTTATGTGTTATGTGCCGTTGATTGTTTGGGGATCCAATAAAGTCTAATTATTGTGGTTCCCTCACCCTGTGTTGTCTGAGTAGTGTTACACCCACGGTTAAGGAGGCCGGCGTTCAGTTGGTATGAGCCCTGAGCCACGCTGTCTTTCTAAAGGCGGCGGGTTTTAGTGGACGAGAGCGCCCACTGAGCCCTGTGTCTCCACAACATGAACATTATTTGCTTATGAATAAGGAGTCTACTTTCTCTGAAAAAAAAAACAACAAAACACATTATATGTGGGGAAACGCGTTGAGGTGGAAATCATAGCAATCTTTATGATGGTCGGCGGTTCATCTCATTGACAGTGGGATTGGATATTATACGCCCTTTGACCTACCTGGATTTTTGGACTGTATTATCCGAGTGACACTTACATCCTTGTTCGAGGAATCAATCAAAAAAATCCTAAAAGTTAAGTTTGACTTGGTGTATGCTTCATCTGTCTTGCAACTATAATCTTCATTGTATTTTATGTAATGAACTGTAATAAATTTTACTGACCATTTGAATGTAAACCCTGGACTTGATCCACAAGAACAGGGGTGATCAGAGGATTGATCAGAAGTTTGGTCTGTCTTGGGACATGATGTGTTTTGCTATTGTTCACTGAATGGTGTGCTAATGAGATGTTTATTTTAATCATCAGATGAAAAAAAATGTATAATTCAAAGAAGTTGCATTTAGCATGATTGTGTATAATTTGTCCAACAATTCTAAAAAAAAAGAAATCTGAGAACGTTCAATAGCTCAGTAACGTCCTACAGATGTATTTATTGTAATAACATGACATTCCAAAGTGAAAAGCAAGAAACACCCAATCATGGCATACCTAAACCTCCCTTTTAAACCCTTCCCTGATCCAATACTTACTGTATAAATAGATGATTTCCTCTTGCAAAAGATATCATTATTACATTGGAAAATTAGTCTTAAGGCCGCTTTACATGCTGCGATCTCGCTAGCGTGCATACCTGCCCCCATCGTTTGTGCGTCACGGGTAAATCGCTGCCCATGGCGCACAAAATCGCGCGGACCTGTCACACTACCTACTGCCTAGCGACGTCGCTGTGACCGGCGAACTGCCTCCTTTCTAAAGGAATGGTTCGTTCGGCGTCACAGTGACGTCACACGGCAGCCGTCCAATAGAAGCGGAGGGGCGGAGATGAGCGGGACATAGCATCTCGCCCACCTCCTTCCTTCCTCATTGCCAGTGGACGCAGGTAAGAAGATGTTTGTCGTTCCTGTGGTGTTACACATAGCGATGTGTGCTGCAGCAGGAACGACGAACAACATCGTACCAGCAGCAGCAACGATAATTGGGAATAGGGGGGCATGTCACCGATTAGCGATTTTGAACATTTTTGCGACGATTCAAAATCGCTCATCGTTGTCACACGCAACGACATTGCTAAAGCGGCCGGATGTGCGTCACAAATTCCGTGACCCAAACAACATCGCTTTAGCGATGTCGTAGCGTGTAAAGCGGCCTTTATGCCTAAGCAGTGAGTGTTCGAGAAAGGGTATATGTTTGACCTTTTTAATTTATTTCAAATTTTGAGATACAGACTGCCTCCATTATTAAATAAATCTCTTAGAAGTCATGAATCTGGTGTACTTGCACTAGAGATGAGCGGACCCACAGAAGTTTGGTTCGGCGGGATCGGTTTGGGACTCAAACTTTACTTGACCCTAATGGAAGTCACTAATCGGGCAGTTCGGGTCTCTGCTCACGTGCAGCCAGCCATGAAAAGATCACTTCCGGGGATGGGTGAATGAGGTTTTTCCATTTTTTTGTTTGGTGGTTTAGTGCACAGTACCTGATCCCGCTGTTGTTACCCCAGTGCAAGAGGCTTTCACTGAGATGAGCACTGAGCGTACTCAAGCACAGCGATGCTCGCGTGAGTGGTTTGCCTACGTAAAGCATCCGAACTCCAAACCCGGGCACTGTTTATTTGTAAAGTCTGTATTTGGTATGAGCACCGAACCCCAGGTTCGCTCATCTCTACTTGTTACAAAAATCCATATCAGAAAGGATGCATAATTTGATTAGAGATAAGCAGACCCTTTGACGTTTGGTGGGTTAATCTAGACTTTAGATAAAGTTTGGTTTGGTACCCAGACTTGACCTGAATCCCAATGGAAGTCACTAATTGGGCAGTTCAGGTCTCCACTCAAATGCAGCCAGCCATAGACAGGATGCTTCCGGGGGCGGGAAGACTATGTCTTTTCATCACATAGCTGACAAAAAAAGTGTAATAAAATGCAATCAAAAAGTCATTTACAAATACAAATGATACAGATGAAAACAGCATCTTGTCCTGCAAAAAGCAAGCACCATACAGCTCCATCAGCTAAAAAATAAAAAGGTTATAGCTCTCAGAATACAGCAATACAAAAACTGTTTTTTTTTCTATAAAATAGTTTTTATCATGTAAAAGCACCAAAGCATAAACAAACTATATATAAGTGGTATCGCTGTAATCATACTGACCCAAAGAATACAGCTGTCATCACTTTTATGATACGGTGAACAGCGGAAGAAAAAACAGCAAAAAAAAATCAATTCCCTGTTATCTTCTTGATTCTGTCTTACAAAAAGTGGAATAGAAAGTAATAAAAAAATATTATGTGGCCCAAAATGCTACCAATAAAAGCTTCAACTCATCCACCAAAAAACAAGCCCAGACATTCATCGAGGGGCTTCTGTTCGATGCCCACCGGAACTAGCTGCGCATTGTGTCTATGCAAAATCCTTAACTCAGGTTTGCAGAGTTTAAAGACCGGGCCATCCAGACGTTACATGAGCCAGATCACTGCAGTGCTGTGCTTCAGCAACCGAGGTTGGTGCCTGAACACCGGTGTTGGTGGGAACCAAGGAACAAACAGTGGCTAAGGACTCCGTCAATGAACTGTGGCTCCAGATCCTGGAATTGATTAAAGGTTTGGCTACTTTGACTAAAGTGGTGCAATGCAAGCAAGGGACTCAGCAACCTGCAACCATTGAACTGACTTCCAGTGTTGATGACCTCCCTTGGCGGCGATGCGGGAGGAACCCGCTGCCCAGGTTCCTGATCGTTACGACGCTGATGGGCAGCCAATCTACTGGCATTGTGACAAAGCTGGACATTATGCTGGAGGATGTTCCTTGAGTATCCAGAGCCAGGGGGCTGGGACCAGCCCTCTGGCACCATCAGCAGCCAAGCAAGAATAACTGTTTTCTATGCAAATGTTGATGATTGTTTTTCTTGTTGCACTTGATCATCTTGCTAACTGGTATCTGTTTGAAATGTTTAATTTGATGGTGCCTTCCATTAAGGGAAAATTGTTGATATGTTTTTGATATAATGAAACGTGCGGTGCTCTAAGTCTTTTTTTTTGCAGCTCCAGAATGCTGTGATTTGCTGTGGGGGTATGCGGTGCCCCTGAGGCTCCAGTCGCCACAGGGTACTGCATCTCACTTAAGGTGCAGTAATCATCCCAGGTAAGGAGAGGTTAATCACTGGTGTTTCTCACATTCAGAAACCACACACAGTTAGGTGCTTTCCCACCGGGGAGTTTGCCTGGGGTAGATAGGAGGGTGGCCTTCACGAGGCATGGGACTTTCTCGGTCACAAGGACAAACACTTGGGGGGCGGGCACCACTTAGGGAAAAAGGAAGAAACATCTTCACACTTAAGCAGTCAACCCCGGGCACAGCTTGAGGTGAGGGAAACAATTGGGACCTCGGTCCAATCTTCTTTTACCTCACATTTCTGGGAGCACCATAGGACCCGCAGCTTGGAGCAGGCAGCTCAGCCCGGGTTCTCTACAGCTAAACAGGATTCCAGGGTCTGCGGAGAGTGCAAGAAACACCCGCAGCCCCTTCCACATTCCACACACTGGGATTGGAGGGACCCCAACCAGAAAGGACTCACAGTGGGAACACCTGCGGTGACCTCGAATTGCTCGGGATTGACTGGGGCCCAGCACAGCGAAGACCAGTACTCCGGGAGTGGCAACCGGACTGTGAGTAAAGAAACCTTGAACCCGCAGAGACTGTGTCCACCTGTCCTTGCCAGCGTCAGCGTCCCGAGTTTTGGTGCCAATGGCCACTAATCCCCTCATCATCCTCCCAGGGGTCCGCTCCATCTGTGGGTAGCATAACTATCTTTGCTGCTACAACCATCCTCCTCGGAGGACAGCGACAGCAGCGGTGGCTAATCCCTGGCCTTGTACCGCAGGTGGCGTCACGAGACAAACTATCCCCATCACCCCAACCATCATCATCCTCCCCTTTTATTGTACGCTTCAGGGCTACGAAGCCGGGCAGGGCCACCAGTGACATCCCCAGACCCGACATCACTGGCCCGGCGACGAGTAACAATTTAATCTCTTGCCCTGTGGGTGCTAAACAAGCTAACTGCAGACCTATTAATTGGAATGCAACCAGCTCTATCCTCACCTATTGTACCATCACCCATTCCCTGTAGACTGTGAGCCCTCGTGGGCAGGGTCCTCTCTCCTCCTATACCAGTCTGTTTTGTACTGTTAATGATTGTTGTACGTATACCCTCTTTCACTTGTAAAGCGCCATGGAATAAATGGCGCAATAATAATAAATAATAATAATAATTAGAAGAGGAGCCGATGATGTTGGCATCAAGGCGGAGGACTGTAACACTCTGGTGAAACAAACACAGATCATTGGTGAAATCGCTGGACCAGGGTCATATTTCACAACTTTTCTTCATATAACTTTAGTTGATAAACTTTCATTACTACCCTATAACCTAAGAAAACTGTGCATGCCTCATCATCTACCACCTCGACTACTGTAACCTCCTGCTCTGGGGCCTCCCTTCTAACACTTTTGCACCCCTCCAATCTATCCTAATCTCTGCTACCTGACACATAAAAAGATTTGGAGGACACTGGTCCAGTGGATATGTCACTAGTGTGTGGTTGCCAGATAGCAGCTCTTTGAGCCGCCCCCTACCTGCTGGCTTTATGGGTCATAGACAAAATCATTGCAGCACAAGCACGAATCGCACGCTAATTGCAGTCCTATTAATTAAAAGAGGAGAGGATGATGTTGGCAGCAAGGCAGAAGATCGCAGCGCTCTAGTGCAGCAAATACAGATTACCGGTGAAACCGCTAGACCAGGGTCGTATTTCACAACTTTTCTTGCAATAAACTTTCATTCCTTCCCTGCACCCTAAGAAAACTGTGCATGCCCTCATCATCTCCTCAACTACTCTAACTTCCTGCTCTGGGGCCTCCCTTCTAACACTTTTGCACCCCTCCAATCTATCCTAAACTCTACTGCCTGACTAGTAAAAAGATTTGTAGGTCCATGGTCCAGTGGCCACATCACTAGTGTGTGGTTGTCCGATGGCAGCTCTTCGATCCGCCCCCTACCTGCTGGCTTTCCGGGTTCTATGTATCAGCATTGTAGTACAAGCATGAATTTCACACTAATCCCAGACCTATTAATTATAAGAGAAGCAGATGATGTTGGCAGTAAGGTGGAGGATTGCAGTGCTCTGGTCCAGCGAACACAGATTACGATTACCGGTGAACCCGCTGGACAAGGGTCACATTTCACAACTTTTTTTGAAATAATTAGTTGATAAACTTTCATTCTCTCCCTACAACCTAAGAAAACTTTCTGATATTTTCTTATAAAGTTTAATTGAAACTCTCTTCCTGGTCCTTTTACTTCCCGATTTCCAGCGATTATTACGCACTGGTTATTATGTGGCACTTTTCTATTTTCTCCCGGACTCGCGCTCTATTGAATAGAGAAGAAACCAGACTGGCATGACTTAAGCGTGTATTATCAGTAAGTGGAATTAATCTCTGTGACATCTCATCCTGTTACCCTCCTTGTGATTCCTCCATTAAAGGTAATTAAAGTCTGCATTACAAACGGGCTGAAAGAAAGAAGAAAATCCTATGCAAATGAGATATGTAAATCACCAGGAAAAAAAAAAAAACAGTAATAAAAAGAAATTCAGTCATTTTCATACTAAACAAGGCTCCTTCTAATAGACGGGGATCTATCCCCGGAGGTATTGATCACTTGGGTTTTTAATTTTCTTTCCCTTTGCTTAAAACCTCCAGTCGAGCTGAGAATGGCTTTTCACCTTCCCCGGCTGAGCCTCATCTGGCCAAGTAAAGCTCTTTCCCCTATTTACTTGCACTGTGCTATGAACACTAAATGAAGCGAGTAATTTGGTGCATTGTTAGAAGGAGGGGGCAGCTGACAGTGAATGGTGTCAGCTGCATAGGCAGCAGAAAAAGCCGACATCTTAATAAAACTGCCTCAGGCAAAATCCCATTAAAGCCTTCAGAAGCTTGTTTCCCTGCAGTTGGGCAGGTAGGCGTTGAGGACTGCGTGGTAACCATGAGTGCTCTCTGGGAACCCAGTTAAAAAAAAAATGAGAGCTTTTTTTTTCATATATATATATATATTATAAAAATCTCCACCAGTCTGGTTCCTCTGAGTAATTTGCAAGGCTGAGAGAAAGAGCGCCTTGATGTGTAGGGACTAAGTAGCTGTGCAAAAGTAGAATCTGCTCTGGCGATCCGCGCTTGTCCATTAATGATGTTGTGCAGACCTCGGCCTGACCTCTGGAGAAGAGAAGGAACACGCGGGGCATTGTCAGAATGACAATGAGGACGGGGCGCAACAACAAATTTGTTGTGTTGTTTTTTCTAATATTGGGGACAATGGCTGATGTGAAATATTCTACTGTACAGTTGGTTATAGAGTAAGAGAAGTTACAGTTTTGAGTAGACCTAGTGGCTGGTTTGGTAAACAAGATTTTTTCACCGCTCAATCTCTAAAACTTGTTGTGGACAAAACAGAATTCATCATCTTTCCCCTTCTCACTCAATCCTCCCAACAGATCTATCCATCAGAGTCAATGGCTGCTCACTCTGCCCAGTACCGCAAACTTGCTGCCTCAGGGTAATCCTCAACTATGCTCTCTCCTTTAAGCCACATATCCAAACACTTTCCACCTCCTGTCGAGACCAACTACAAAATATCTCCCGGATCTGTACATTCCTTAACCAAGAATCTGCAAAAACACTAATGCATGCCCTCATCATCTTCCACTGTAACTACTGCAACCTCCTGCCCTGTGGCCTCCCTTCCAACACTCTTGCACCCCTACAATCTATTCTGACAAATCCACCTGTCCCCCCCACTATTCCCCGGCCTTTCCACTCTGCCAATCCCTTCACTGTCTTCCCATTGACCAAAGACTCCAGCTCAAAACCCTAACCATGACATACAAAGTCATTCGCAACCTGTCTCCTCCATAATGTACATCTGAGATCTAGTATCCCGGTACTTACCTACACACAATCTCTGATCCTCACTCTTTGTAGGACCTTCGTCCAGTGGCCACGTCACTAGTGTATGGTTGCCCGATGGCAGCTCTTTGAGCCACCCCCTACCCCTCATTGCAGCAGAAGCATAAATCACATGCCAATCACAGACCTATTACTTAGAAGAGGAGCGGATGATGTCGGCAACAAGGCGGAGGATTGCAACGCTCTGGTGCAGCAAACATAGATTACTGGTGAAACCGATGGACCAGGGTCTTATTTCACAACTTTTCTTGAAATAACATTAGTTGATAAACTTTCATTCCTACCTTAGAACCTAAGAAAACTGTGCATGCCCTCATCATCTTCCACTGCAACAACTGCAACCTCCTACCCTATGGCCTCCCTTCCAATACTCTTGCCCCCCTCCAATCTATTCTGAGAAATCCACCTGTCCCCCCACTATTCCCTGGCATTTCCACTCTGCCAATCCTTTCACTGTCTTCCCATTGCCCAAAGACTTCAGTTGAAAACCCTAACCATGACATACAAAGACACTGCAACCTGTCTATTCCATATTGTACATCTGAGATCTAGTCTCCCGTTACTTACCTACACGCAACCCCCAATCCTCACAAGTGCTCTTTTCTCCTCTTCCCACAATCGCAATAATCTGGTGCATCAATACAAATGTGGTGGACACTGCTCGTCTGCACCCATGACATTTTTCCTGGCAATTTAGCACAGCAATTTGTGAACTGATGAAGGTCAAATTTGCTAGATCAAAACATTTTCCCAATCTGAGTTGCTGCTGTATCTCGATTGGATCCTAGCTGAGCAGCCATATCCTGAAATGCTGTGTTTTTCTATAGCGGAAGCAAAGAAGAAGCTTGAAGTCCACGCAGGAGCCAAAGACTAAGCTTTTTCTCTGCTTCTGGATATGGGCACTGTGTCTCTGAAGCCGGAAACTTCTCACCTGACTATAGAGGCACAATGACGTGTAGGAAAGAAAGTTGTGCACATGAGCAAGTTTTGCAGAGACACAACAATGACGCCGGCTGTTGCAAATCATGTTATCACACCTCTGTAAAGTGAGCAGGTTGACTTGTCTGGGGAAACAAATGCCCCATCGACTAATCAACAGGTTATTTGTGTATTTAAAACAAACTTTAAAAATACTTTCTTTACACATTTGTTAATGTGTCATCCAGTAAAAGGGCTTGTTAGGCCAGGTATTTATAAAGCAATTGTTCCAATCGTCTTCCTGCATGCTGAGACCAGTGACAGCCTTTGAGCTGGAGCCTCTCATCTGTCTCTCTTCATTTAAATGGGTTTCATATCTCTTGGCACTGAAGTGGTTAAGTGCCAGTTTTACTATTGCAGCTTTTCCAAAGCTGTTCCTTGCTGAGTGATCAGCTGCATTTATTCAGTAGTCACACCCATCAACTTTAAATAGTGGTGTATCCCAGCATTCCCTGCTGAAGATACAAAGTAATTTGTGTCCTGGCCGCTTTTGAGGAAGGTTCTTCAAGTCAAGTTCCTGTGCTCAGGCTATATCCTTTTGTTTGTAAATTTTCGCCATGTGTGTCTTTACTTCCCTGGTGTGTTGTTAGTGCAGCGGTAAGGTCTAGTGAACCTCACCTGCCCCTCACTAGTCAGGGTTACTATAGGGGCTTTTTAAGGTCCCAGGTTCCTGTTCGGTGACAGTTTTGGAGACTGTATAGAAGTAATCATCGGAGGCATCCAAGCCTATATAAAGAGGTATGTGTTCCCCATAGAATACACAGTAAAATAATGCGGTGTACGTTTTTTTGCAGGATTCCTCTGCATGGAAGAAACTGGATGTGCTATGTCATGCAGCAGAAAAAAATATAATAACATATACTAGTCTAAATGGGGGCCTTTAGATAGGTCTGCTGTATACACAGGGGGGACTTCGTGGTCATATGCACCAAGTAGACACTACAAAAGTAAACAACTAAATGTATTGGAATAGTCTCATTCACTACATAAAATCAAAGACACTTGGAGGTGGATCAGGGCTTATAGGAGTCCATGTGTTATACGAGTCCATGTGTAATAGGAGTCCATGTGTTATAGGAGTCCATGTGTAATAGGAGTCCATGTGTTATACGAGTCCATATGTAATAGGAGTCCATGTTTTATAGTAGCCCATGTGTCAGGCTGCACCATGTGTTATAGGAGTCCATGTGTTATACGAGTCCATATGTAATAGGAGTCCATGTTTTATAGTAGCCCATGTGTCAGGCTGCACCATGTGCTATAGGAGTCCATGTGCTATAGGAGTCCATGTCTTATAGGAGTCCATGTGTTATACGAGTCCATATGTGATAGGAGCCCATGTGTTATAGTAGCCCATATGTCAGGCTGCACCATGTGTTTTAGGAGTCCATGTGGTATAGGAGTCCATGTCTTATAGGAGTCCATGTGTTATACGAGTCCATATGTGATTGGAGCCCATGTGTTATAGTAGCCCATGTGTCAGGCTGCACCATATGTTATAGGAGTCCATGTGCTATAGGAGTCCAAGTCTTATAGGAGTCCATGTGTTATACGAGTCCATATGTGATAGGAGCCCATGTGTTATAGTAGCCCATGTGTCAGGCTGCACCATGTGTTTTAGGAGTCCATGTGCTATAGGAGTCCATGTCTTATAGGAGTCCATGTGTTATACGAGTCCATATGTGATTGGAGCCCATGTGTTATAGTAGCCCATGTGTCAGGCTGCACCATGTGTTATAGGAGTCCATGTGCTATAGGAGTCCAAGTCTTATAGGAGTCCATGTGTTATACGAGTCCATATGTGATAGGAGCCCATGTGTTATAGTAGCCCATGTGTCAGGCTGCACCATGTGTTTTAGGAGTCCATGTGCTATAGGAGTCCATGTCTTATAGGAGTCCATGTGTTATACGAGTCCATATGTGATTGGAGCCCATGTGTTATAGTAGCCCATGTGTCAGGCTGCACCATGTGTTATAGGAGTCCATGTGCTATAGGAGTCCAAGTCTTATAGGAGTCCATGTGTTATACGAGTCCATATGTGATAGGAGCCCATGTGTTATAGTAGCCCATGTGTCAGGCTGCACCATGTGTTTTAGGAGTCCATGTGCTATAGGAGTCCATGTCTTATAGGAGTCCATGTGTTATACGAGTCCATATGTGATAGGAGCCCATGTGTTATAGTAGCCCATGTGTCAGGCTGCACCATGTGTTTTAGGAGTCCATGTGCTATAGGAGTCCATGTCTTATAGGAGTCCATGTGTTATACGAGTCCATATGTGATTGGAGCCCATGTGTTATAGTAGCCCATGTGTCAGGCTGCACCATGTGTTATAGGAGTCCATGTGCTATAGGAGTCCAAGTCTTATAGGAGTCCATGTGTTATACGAGTCCATATGTGATAGGAGCCCATGTGTTATAGTAGCCCATGTGTCAGGCTGCACCATGTGTTTTAGGAGTCCATGTGCTATAGGAGTCCATGTCTTTTAGGAGTCCATGTGTTATACGAGTCCATATGTGATTGGAGCCCATGTGTTATAGTAGCCCATGTGTCAGGCTGCACCATGTGTTATAGGAGTCCATGTGCTATAGGGGTCCTTGTGTTATGGGGGTCCATGTGTCATAGCGGTCCATGTGCTATAAGAGTCCATGTGCTATAGGAGACCATAAGTTATTGGAGTCCATATCTACTGATTCCTTCACTGTCACAGTAGAGCCCCATCTGTCAGGCTGCACCATGTGTTATAGGAGTCCATGTGCTATAGAATAATAAATAATTAATAATATTAATCTTTATTTCTATAGCGTCAACATTTTCCGCAGCAATTTACAATTTAAAGGTTCATATGCAAACAAACATTCATAATTAAAAGTTAAAGAAATACAATTTTTAAATTTTTAAATAAAAAATAATGCTAACCCTGCTTGTAAGAGCTTACAATCTACAATTGGGTGAGGTGGGGGTGAAAAGGTACAGGTGCTTATTGACAATGACGGTCCAGCCATCTCGAAGATGTGTGGATAGATAAAAGCTACATGAGCTGGTCACCAGCCAATCTTTGTGATGCTTTTGGGTGCGGTGGAGGCTGACGGAGAATTATGTTCTGAGAAATGGTGGAGGAGTTCTATATGAATTGACTTTGATTAGGGAAGGTGGTAGGCCACCCTAAAAATATGTGTTTTTAGGGAGTGTCTGAAACTGTGTAAGAAGAGGTTTGTCCTACTTTCCATGGGTAGAGCATTCCAGAGGATTGGTGCAGCTCAGGAGAAGTCTTGGATCTGAAAGTGGGAAGTTTAGATTAGTGTGGATGTTAATTGACAGTCGTTTGCAGAGCGTAGAGAACGGGTGGGGTGATAGACAGAGAGGAGGGTGGAGATGTAGGGGGGGGGGGTGCAGCACTGTGGAGAGCTTTGTGGGTGAGAACAAGCAACATGAATTGGATCCTGTGATATATGGGCAGCCAGTGCAATGACTGGCACAGAGCAGAGGCATCCGAGTAGCAGTTAGCCAGATAGGTGACCCTGGCTGCTGCATTAAGGATGGACTGTAGAGGAGAGAGTCTAGTTAGGGGGAGACCAATTAATAGAGAGATACAGTCAGGGCTGCCACTAGGAATTTCAGGGCCCCATACTGGCAAAAGTTCGGGGCCCCCTTGAGGCTCCACACCAGCTCCGCCTCCACCCCACAAATCTTCCACAGTCCCACCACCACTCTTGGAAAAACTTCACTTCTGCACTACAGCCTCACCAATCACACATTAACCCTTCACATTGAACACCGTATCACACACGCAGCCATCAGATTTTGTTTTGGCCAAAGGATTTTTTTAAGCCTGCCTCCACGACAAGGTGGACTCTTTTAGCCGGGCCCTACTTTACTCTAAATTTTTTTTTTTTTCTTAAATCTAACTTCTTTGGTATATATATTAATTTTTGCTATATCTATTTTTTTTTTCTTTAAGGGAATGTGTCACATAGAGTTTTTAAACTAATTGAAACCAAATTGTGATAATGCTGACTTGTGAATTTAGACCTAACAACCCCTTCAAAGGGAATCTGTCACCAGGTTTTTAACACCTAATCTGAGCGCAGCATAACATAGGGGAAGAGATCCTGATTCCAGCGATTGTCACTTATTGGGCTGCTTAGTGTATTTTTTATAACATCACTGGTTAATCAGCAGGAGATTATCATTACAGGGCTACTTGTCATGCTGCAGCATATTCATGAGGTCTGTATAATTGCTAGATCTGTAGCAAAGAAAACATTGATTTTATCAAAATAAAAGCAAACAGCCCAGTAAGTGACAAATCGCTGGAATCAGGATATCTGTTTCTACTTTAGATGGGGGAGCAAAAACCTGCTGACAGATTCACTTTAAAGCTCTTTGAGTAGATAGATAGATAGAATCATAGATAGATGGCTAGATAGATAGATGGATATGTGGCGCCCCTGAGGCTTCAGTCACCACATGGTACTGCACCTCACTTAAGGTGCAGTACTCATCTTGGATCCATAGGAGGTCGGTACTAGTTCCACAACACAAACTCATACACACAACCAGGTTGCCCTCCCCATTGGGGACCGGGCTAGGGTCAGGTCTTAAGGTAGTCACCAAACATGGGGGGCAGCCACCCACTAGTGACAGGGAACCGGGGGAGGAGCAGCCACCAGGGGGAGTTAGGAGCCTACACAACAGTTAGAGTGTTCTCCAGCAGGAGAGAACAGGAGCGGGACCGGTGCGGTTCAGGGTGCAGAGCATTAGGGTGGAACAGACTTCACATTGTATCACCAGAATCTGCAGGACAGGGGGATTGCATGTCCCTCTGACCACCACGAGATCCCGGAGCACAGTTCCACATAGGGTCCGGAGTCGTGATTACAGACAAGCCCCACAGCGGCCCGCGTCACCTACACACGGGACAGGAGCTAACACTACACAAACCGGAGTCCCCAAGCAGCTTCAGGCAATGGGGATCCATCTTTAAAGGTGCAAGAAGGAAGTGCTCATCGACCACCGTACCGGTTCTAACCTCCAACGGATCCGGGATCGGCTGGGGCTCATCACAGCTGGAACCACAGCAGCTGATTCAGCCTTTTGATTGCCGTCGCCCCGCGCTTCAGCACCAACGGCCACTACTCTTCTCATCATCCTCCCCGGGGCCTCGCTCCACCTGTGGGGAGCAGAACCATCCTTGCTACAACACCATCCGCCCCGAAGGACAGCGACAGCAGCGGCGGCTAATCCCTGGCCACGTACCACAGGTGGCGTCACAAGACTATCATCCTCATTATTCCCCCACCATCATCCAAATCCCCTTTTATTGTACACCTTGGGGCCACGAAGCCGGGCAGGGCCAACCTGTGACATCCCTGACCCGACATCACCGGCCCGGCGACAAGTAACATTTAACCCCTGCCCCGTGGGTGCTACAGATAGATAGGAGATAAATAGACAGATAGAATCATAGATAGATAGAGGAATAGAGAGATAGAGAGAGGAATGGATAGATAGATAGTGGGGGGATCACATCAGGTGTGGGGGGTCACAGCAGGTGGGGGGGTCATCACAGCAGGTGGGGGGTCGATCACAGCAGGTGGGGGATGATCACAGCAGGTGGGGGGTGATCACAGCAGGTGGGGGGTGATCACAGCAGGTGGGGGGGTAATCACAGCAGGTGGGGGTAATCACAGCAGGTGGGGGTGATCACATCAGGTGGGAGTAATCACAGAAGGTGGAGGTGATCACAGCAGGTGGAAGGTGATCACAGTAGGTGGGGGGATCACAGCAGTGGTGGATCACAGCAGGTGGGGGATCACAGGAGGGGAATGGGATCACAGCAGGTGGGGAGGCTTAGAGCAGGTGGGGGGCTCACAGCAGCTGGGGGTGTCACACAGCAGGTGGAGGGTCTCACAGCGGGTGGGGGGATCACAGCAGGTGGGGTTTCACAGCAGGTGGGGGGGTCACAGCAGGTGGGGGGGTCACAGCAGGTGGGGGGTCATGGCAGGTGGGGGGTCACAGCAGGTGGGGGGCTCACAGCAGGTGAGGGGATCACAGCAGGTGGGGGGATCACAGCAGGTGGAGGAAGGTGAGAGGTGGGAGAGGGGGCAGCAGATGAGGGAGGGGGGCAGCGGCTGATGGGGGAGAGCAGTGGCAGATGGAGGGCAGGCAGCAGATGGGTTCAGTGGCGGTGGATGGGGGGCATTGACTTCTGCAGCCGGCGGCTGAGGGGCAGCGGCTGAAAGGAGACAGTGTCTATAACTTACCGATCGCTCCCATCAGCTTCCACAGAGTGGAGGTGAGGGGGCGGTCTCCGGCCCCAGATCCACAATGATTAGAGAGATCGGTCACAAGGCCGGTCTCTCCAATCAGAGCTGGGGGCGAGTGAAATGGAGGTCACCCAGCTCCAGCCAATGATCGGTGCTACAGCTGCACTGATGATGGCTGGATTTTAATGTTTCGGCCATTTTCAAAACATTACAGTGGCTGTGATTGGCTGAGTGGCGTTCGTCAGCCAATCACAGCCTCCTTAGGTCTGGGGAGGAGACACCACCCCTCCTGAGGTTAGGCAGAGGGCCTCTCCTACCCAAATCTAAGATATTTGCAGCAATCGCATCCATCGGGGCTCCGGGGCCACGATCTCGCCATGACGTACTGGGTATGTCATGGCTCCTTAAGTACCAGGGAGTCATGACGTACCCAGTACGTCATAGGTCGCTAAGGGGTTAACACATTTTCAAGCTCTAGGGGCCCGCTCCCACTTGGGGCCCCTGTGCGACTGCAGGTGCTGCACCGCGATATGTCTGCCAGTGCAACAACCCCACCCCCTGCCCATGGGGCCGGGTGAGCAGAGGAATGAAAGGAGAGGAGCCCGGGCTGTCAGCCGCCCCCCTCTTTTCACCGGGCCCGATACAGGAGTCACGCTAGTAATGCCCTGATGGCGGCCCTGGTTAAAGCAGTCAAAGCGGGAGTGGATCAGGGCCACAGTGAGGGTTTTTGTAGTTTCCATAGAAGTCCAGGCATTATAGGAATCCATGTGTTCTAGGAGTCCTTATCCACTGATTCCTTTCACTGTATGAGCCTTGTGTGACGGATGCACCATGTGTTGAATGGGGGCAGCCGGGAGGATGCTGCAGCGTTGGCATCGTAACAGTCCTGAGTGCGGCAGGAGCTAAATGTACATTTTGCTCAAGGCAATGACCTATTTAATCCTAGTATCACAGAAGCCAGAACAAGACTGCACAGCGACATTCCTTCATCCCTGGCATCTGCAGGACCTGACAGGTGCCGGATTATAAAATATGCTGGATTATGTGATGGATACTGATATCGATGTGTACTTTATTACTAGAGACCCTCAAAGAATATATGAAGCAATCTGATACCATTCTTCCTCCCTACTAGTTCTTGTTTTTTATTTACAAAACTAATTTTCTGCAGCAGCTGAGGTTCTGCATTGTGAGGTTCTGCAGCAGCTGAGGTTTGCATTGTGAGGTTCTGCAGCAGATGAGGTATATTATGATGCTCTGCTGCAATTGAAGTATAAATTATAAGGTTCTACACTAGCTGAGGTGGGTATTATAAGGTTCTGCGGCAAATTAGGGGGTATTATGAGGTTCTGAAGCAGCTGAGGTTTGCATTATAATATTCTGCAGTAACTGAACTGCTTTTATGAGGTTCTGCAGCAGCTGAGGTGTGTATGATGAGGTTTTGTGGCAGAAGAGATAAGAATTATGAGGCGCTGCAGCAGCTGAGGTGTATTGTGATACTCTGCAGCAGCTGAGGTTTGCATTATAATGTTCTGCAGCAGCTGAGATGCATGTTATGAGGTTCTATAGCAGCTAAGGTACTTATTACGAGGTTCTGAAACAGCTGAGGTGTGTAATATGAGGTTCTGCAGCAGCTGAGGTGTGTATTGTGAGAGTCTGCAAAAGCTGAGATGCAAATAATAAGGATCTGCAGCTACTAAGGTGCATATGATTTTCTGCAGCAGCAGAGGTGTATTATGAAGGTTTGCAGCAGCTGAGGTATATACTATCAAGTTCTGCAGCAGCTGAGGTGTGTATTGTGAAAATCTGATGCAGTTGAGAATTCTAAAGATCTGCAGCTATTGAAGTACATATTATGATGTTATGATGTTCTGCAGCAGCTGAAGTGTGTATGGTGAGGCTCAGCAGCAGCTGAGATGTATTATGATGTTCTGCAGCAGCTGAGATGTATTATGATGTTCTGCAGCAGCTGAAGTTTGCATTATAATGTACTGCAGCAACTGAGGTGTATTATGAGGTTCTAAGGCAGAAGTGGTGTGTATTGTGAAGCTCTGCAGCAGCTGTGATGTATTGTGATGTTCTGCAGCAGCTGAAGTTTGCATTATAATGTTCTGCAGCAACTGAGGTGTGTATTATAAAGCTCTATAGCAGCTGAGGTGTGTATTATGAGGTTCTGAAGCAGCTGAGGTGCATATTATGAGGTTCTGAAACAGCTGAGGTGTTCATTATGAGGTTCTGCAGCAGCTGAGGTGTGCATTATGAGAATCTGCATCATTTGAGATTCAAATTATAAGGATCTGCAGCAACGGTGCATATTATGATGTTCTGCAGCAGCTGAGGTGTGTATTGTGACGTTCTGCAGCAGCTGAGGTGCAAACTATATGCATCTGCAGCAATGTTGCATATGACTCGCCCACCCCAGGGCTATGGGACACCCGGTGCCGGGCCGGACTAGTCCGGGGGTCGTCAGTGGTGGCGGGGCCCGACTCCGTGGCCCTGGTGGGTGTCAATTAAATATGGCTGGTGACTTGGGGTGAATAAAGTTTGTGTTCGTGACACCACCTGTGGTATGCGGCTATTAAGCCGCCGCTGCTGTATGAGGCCTCCGGGGTGATGGAATGGCAGCAATGATGGTACTGCTCCCCACAAGTGGAGCGGTGCCCCGGGGCACAGTTGGTGCTCGTGAGAGTCTATGGTGTGATGGAAGTCTATGCAGGCGACAATAACTGAGACAACACCAGAGGGTGCGATTCCAAGGTCTTTACTCACACTTCCTGGGCTTAAGCATACTGGTGCCTCTGGACTGCTGGAACCCACTGTCAGGGACCTCCGCCGATCCTGGGTAATTCCTGGAATGAAAGCCGGTACCCTTCTCTCAAGTGTTGTCACGCTCCCCGGGTCCTCACCCCCGTTCCCCGGCTCACCTGCCACGCTCTCCGCTCCCCAGTCACCGGATTCCGTCCGTCCCAAGGCTCCGGGCCCCCGATCCCGGCGCCCGACAGCTTCCCTGGACCTGGCCGGCTCCCCTGCGTCCTCCTCGCAGCCTCCTTCCCTGGCTTCTGGCACCCGGGCGGCGCGCATGCGCATTAGGGCGCGCGCGCGGTCACTGACCCTTTCTTAAAGGGCCAGCGTCCATTAACAGGAAATGAGGTTGCACAGGTACAGGGTATATAAGGGGTCATTGTCCAAGGGGGCGGGGCCTGATCTTCGTGTTCCCTGAGCTAGGAGTCAGGTCTCCTGGTGTTACTGTGCTCGTATTCACCTATCTCTCTTTGTAGAGCCGTGCCTGCTTCGCCATCCAGTCTGCCGTGTCCTGATCCCCGCACGCTGTCCGTCTGCCATCTGACAGTCCGTACCATCCCGGATCCCTGCGGTGACCCGTCATCTTGCTCCAGAGGTTCCGGACCCCGCCTGATATCACCTCGGCCTCCGAACCTGAGCTACGTCACCAAGACCACCTTCTGTGACTCCGTGGTCCCTGGGACTCCTCCGCTGCCTTCACTTGCACGGACTGTTCTACTGCCCATCAGTGCTTCAGCTGCCGGACTCCCTACCACCATCTCAGAGAGTTCGGTCCAGTGGATCCACCTCCTGGGTCTGCCCGACCGCCCGGCCGTGACAGTAAGATCAGGCCATGGATCCCGCTGCAGCACTATTGGCCCTGCAAGAGGAACTCCAACGCCAGCGTGAAGTCCAGACCCGCATGCTGCAATTTATGACCTCCGTGGACACCCGCCTGTACACGTTACAAGCATCCATGACGCCTGCGGCACCCAGGTCCTCCAATGGACAATCCACGGCTCCCGCACCAGTGGCAGCCTCGTCGGGTGCTTCCCAACTCCGGTTGGCTTCACCACCTCGTTATTCTGGAGATCCCAAGACCTGCAGGGGCTTCATCAACCAATGTTCCCTTCATTTCACGCAGCTGCCACATCTATTCGCCTCCGACCAAGCCAAGGTCGCCTTTATAATGTCCCACCTAGAGGGCGAGGCACTGGCGTGGATGAACCCCTTGTGGGAGAAGGAGGACCCTGTGACCAAGAACCTTCGAGAGTTCCTGCAGGCCTTTCGCAGTACCTTTGACGAGCCGGGACGCGCCTCTGCGTCTGCTTCATCACTTCTCCGCCTACGTCAAGGAACACTGACGGTGGGCCAATACGCCATCCGTTTCCGCACTTTGGCTTCTGAACTCGGGTGGAATAATGAGGCCCTGACAGCCGCCTTCTGGGAGGGACTCTCGAGTCGCATCAAAGATGAGTTGGCGGGTCGTGACTTGCCCTCCACCCTAGATGCCCTGATTGCCCTGGCTACTCGAGTGGACATTCGTTTTCAGGAGCGCTCTAAAGAGCTGTCTCGTGAGAGACGACCGGTACGGCATTCCTCACCTCCCCAGAAGCCCTCCGCACCTCAGTCATCAACAGCTGGGATTCCCGTCCACGAGCCCATGCAGATTGACCGAGTACGACAGTCTGAACAGCGTCGAGCAGAGCGGCTCGCCAAGGGCCTCTGCTTTTACTGCGGAGAGGGCACACACCTGCTACGCGCCTGTCCAGAGAGGCCGGGAAACTCCAAAGCCTAGGGTTGGTAGGAGAGGCCACCCTAGGTGCTGGGACTCTCTCAGACCCGGTTATGTGGACGGTGCAAGTGTCAACGGGAGAGACACGGTTCACGGCTGAGGCATACCTCGATTCCGGGGCAGCAGGCAATTTCATTCAGCAGGCCACGGTGGACAAGTACCAGCTGCCTGTTACTCCACTTGACAAACCCCTCGTGATAGCCTCTGTGGATGGGAGACCCCTCTCTGATACCATCTCCTGGGTCACCAGACCGGTCGAACTACGTATCGGTGCCCTGCACACCGAGAACATCTCTCTCTACGTCCTTCCACACATGTCCCATCAAATCCTGCTGGGACTTCCCTGGTTGCGGACACACGAACCCTCAGTCAGCTGGGGTACTGGCGAAATCACCCGATGGGGCCCTTCTTGTCATGAGAAGTGTCTGAAGTCCATACCACCCATCCGACGACCTCCGGTTCCAGAGAACCTACCGGAACTGCCCTCGGCCTATTGGTCCTTCGCAGACGTTTTCGACAAGAAGGAGTCTGAGGTACTTCCGCCACACCGTCCCTACGATTGTGCCATCGACCTGCTCCCAGGAACAACACCACCTCGAGGACGGATATATCCGTTGTCCCCAGCCGAAACCAGGGCCATGTCTACCTACATCACAGAGAGCCTGGCTAAGGGATTCATCCGGAGATCCTCCTCTCCTGCGGGAGCGGGCTTCTTCTTCGTTAAGAAGAAAGAGGGTGACCTACGCCCCTGCATCGACTACCGGGGTCTGAATCAGATCACCGTAAAGAACAAGTACCCTCTGCCGCTCATCCCCGAATTGTTCGACCGGCTCAGAGGAGCCCGTGTGTTCACCAAACTGGATCTTCGGGGTGCTTACAACCTAGTTCGTATCCGCTCTGGGGACGAATGGAAGACCGCGTTTAATACTCGCGATGGGCACTATGAATACTGCGTGATGCCCTTCGGCCTATGTAATGCACCAGCAGTCTTCCAAGAATTGGTGAACGACATCTTCCGGGACCTCCTCTACGTCTGTGTAGTAGTGTATCTGGATGACATCCTTATCTACTCTCCGGACCTCCAGACCCACAGAGAGAACGTCCAGCTGGTCCTACAACGACTGAGAGAGAATCGTCTATACGCCAAATATGAGAAGTGTGTCTTTGAGCAGTCTTCTCTCCCTTTCCTGGGATACATCATCTCGGGTACTGGACTGCAAATGGATCCTAAGAAGGTGTCCTCCATACTCAACTGGCCTCCCCCTTCTGGACTAAAGGCAATCCAACGGTTCCTGGGATTTGCCAACTACTACCGCCAGTTCATCCCTCACTTCTCTGCCCTGACTGCTCCTCTCTCCGCTTTGACCAAAAAGGAGGCTAATCCAAAGGACTGGTCACCTGCGGCCGACGCCGCGTTTTGCTCACTGAAGCGAGCATTTGCCTCCGCTCCTGTACTCCACCGTCCGGAGTTAAACCGCCAGTTCACCTTGGAGGTGGATGCCTCCTCCTCGGGAGCCGGAGCAGTGCTCATGCAAAAGTCCTCCTCCGGGAAGATGGTTACATGCGGTTTCTTCTCCAAGAGCTTCTCTGCACCTGAACGTAATTACACCATCGGTGACCGAGAACTATTGGCGGTCAAACTGGCTCTGGAGGAATGGCGCTACCTCCTGGAAGGAGCAGTGTACCCCGTGATTATCTACACGGACCACAAGAACCTGGAATACCTACGGTCCGCTCAGCGACTGAACCCACGGCAAGCCAGGTGGTCCTTATTCTTTGCCAGGTTCGACTTCCAGCTCCATTTCCGACCCGCAGACAAGAATGTACGTGCGGATGCCTTGTCTAGGTCTTTCATGCCCATGGAGCAGGAGGAAGAGACTACCCAGCCTATCATCCCTCCTAGCAAGATTATTCCGGTGGCCCCTGTCACCCTGGCCCAGATACCGCCCGGAAAGACCTATGTCTCTGAGACTGACAGGCAAAAGGTGTTACACTGGGGTCATGCCTCGAAAACAGCCGGTCATGCAGGCCAGAAGAGAACATGGGGTGCGATTGTACGCCATTATTGGTGGCCATCCCTTCGCACGGACGTCGCTGCTTTTGTCTCTGCCTGCTCCTCCTGTGCCAGGAACAAGACGCCCAAACACTTGCCCCATGGCCGTCTTCTGCCTTTACCGATACCCTCAGTCCCGTGGCAACACATAGCAATGGACTTTATTACGGACTTGCCATTATCCTCCGGGCACACAGTCATATGGGTCGTGGTTGATCGATTCTCCAAAATGGCCCACTTCGTTCCTATGGCCGGACTGCCCTCTGCTCAGGAACTCGCGGAAGCCTATATACATCACATCTTCCGCTTGCATGGCTTTCCATCCCACATAGTGTCCGACAGAGGAACTCAGTTCACCTCCCGCTTCTGGAGGGCTCTATGCAAACATCTGGGAGTGACTCTGGACTTTTCTTCTTCTTACCATCCTCAGTCTAACGGCCAAGTGGAGAGGGTCAATCAAATCGTGACCTCATACCTACGTCACTATGTCAACGCCCATCACGACGACTGGTCCTCGCTTCTGCCTTGGGCTGAATTCTCCCATAACCACCACGTCAGTGAGTCATCCTCCGAATCTCCCTTCCATGTTGTTTATGGACTCCAGCCCGCCGTCCCATTGCCTATATCCCCTTCATCGGATGTTCCGGCTGCTGATACTGCAGTTCGTGACTTTGCTACCATTTGGGACTCTGTCAAAGCGTCCCTTAGGCGTGCTTCCCAGCGGATGAAGAAACACGCTGACAAGAGACGTCTGGATCCTCCGTGTTTCTCTCCTGGTGACCTGGTCTGGCTTGCTTCCCAGTACATCCGATTGAAGATACCTTCCTACAAGCTGGGTCCTCGCTACATCGGGCCGTTTAAGGTCCTCAGCAAGATCAATGAGGTATCCTACAAGCTACAGCTCCCGGCCACGATGAGGATACCCAACTCCTTCCACGTCTCTCTGCTCAAGCCGGTTGTCCTTGGTCCCTTCTCCGCTGCTGCCAGTCCGGCCCCTCCTCCTATTGCCGATGATGACATCTATGCGGTAAGGGATATCGTGGCCATGAAGACCGTACGAGGTCGACAGTTCTTCCTGGTGGACTGGGAAGGGTATGGTCCTGAGGATAGGTCTTGGGAGCCCAGGGAGAACGTGGGCACTCCTCTTATCCGTGCCTTCATGTCCCGGTTGCGGGGAGGGGGGCGTGGGGGGGGGGGGTACTGTCACGCTCCCCGGGTCCTCACCCCCGTTCCCCGGCTCACCTGCCACGCTCTCCGCTCCCCAGTCACCGGATTCCGTCCGTCCCAAGGCTCCGGGCCCCCGATCCCGGCGCCCGACAGCTTCCCTGGACCTGGCCGGCTCCCCTGCGTCCTCCTCGCAGCCTCCTTCCCTGGCTTCTGGCACCCGGGCGGCGCGCATGCGCATTAGGGCGCGCGCGCGGTCACTGACCCTTTCTTAAAGGGCCAGCGTCCATTAACAGGAAATGAGGTTGCACAGGTACAGGGTATATAAGGGGTCATTGTCCAAGGGGGCGGGGCCTGATCTTCGTGTTCCCTGAGCTAGGAGTCAGGTCTCCTGGTGTTACTGTGCTCGTATTCACCTATCTCTCTTTGTAGAGCCGTGCCTGCTTCGCCATCCAGTCTGCCGTGTCCTGATCCCCGCACGCTGTCCGTCTGCCATCTGACAGTCCGTACCATCCCGGATCCCTGCGGTGACCCGTCATCTTGCTCCAGAGGTTCCGGACCCCGCCTGATATCACCTCGGCCTCCGAACCTGAGCTACGTCACCAAGACCACCTTCTGTGACTCCGTGGTCCCTGGGACTCCTCCGCTGCCTTCACTTGCACGGACTGTTCTACTGCCCATCAGTGCTTCAGCTGCCGGACTCCCTACCACCATCTCAGAGAGTTCGGTCCAGTGGATCCACCTCCTGGGTCTGCCCGACCGCCCGGCCGTGACAAGTGTCTCTGTCTGCAGCTGTCTCCTTAAACCTTGCCTTTGTAGGATGGACATGGCTCGGCCTCCACAACAGCCTCCGGGCTGGGAGCTCGCCTTACGGTTATTTGCCCCCTTTCTAGAGGTTCTGCTGTGGGCTGTGGCCCGGGGAGTTTTCAAATTTCCCTGGGCCTCGGTTTTTACTGTTGGAGATGATTTTTCACTCCTCCGGTTTCTACGGACCGTCCCCTGTTGCAGCTTGATCCCTCCACCGATGTTCCTGTGGAACAGGCCACCAGCTCAAAAGCTCTCTGTGGCCCTGGAATCCCTTCTCTTCCTCTGCTTGGTGTCACCTGGACCCTCTGAGTCCCAGGTTCTTCACCAGGAAGCGTCACTTTCTTTTCTTTAGCTCCTGTCTGACTAGAGCTTTCTTTCTGCTTCTCCTTCTCGTCTGCCTCCCGCAGACCTCCTTCTCCTTCCTCCCTCTCCAACTTCAACTCTCAACTCACTACACTTGACCTTCCTTTCTCTGTCTGCTCTCTGGTGGCTCCTCCCACCTCCCCAGTTGCTATGATCTACCCTATAGGAGCAGGGATGGGTCTTACGGCCCCTCCCAGCATGCAGCATGGGAGGGTTGCTGCCACTGTTCCTGGTCCCAGTGTGTACCTAACAATGGGTGTAGTGTAGATTTGCCTGGGGACCGGCGTTCACTTCTTTCCTTACCCAGAATGGGACATCATAACGCTGGATGGGGTGCAATGTTCCTGTGGCGACGGAAGCCTCAGGGGCGCCACACTCCCCCACAGCGAATCCCAGCACGTTCTCGGGTTGAAAAACAACAAAAAAATGTGGAAGGAATTGCAAAATTTTTGTTATGCATAACATAAAACAATAAAACTTTTCTTCCCTTTATGGGAGGCACAGACACTTTAACGTTACAAACTTTCTTATAAAGAAACTCTAAGTGTGCACTTCCAGTCCATTGCACGGTTTGGCACTTCCACCATAATTCTGGTAGGGGACACAACGGGTGCAACTATTTACATAGGGATCTTCTGACCACACAGTCCAGTGGCCCAAAACGTCTTTTAAGTTTCTTAACTTAGGGGGGAGGGGTTGCAAAGAAAATGAACCAGCCACTAAGTCCAGTAGCCTGGTAACACAGGACACATTACACATTCACCGGGGGACCACATTCTAGTTCCGTGGCCCGGTAACACATAAACAAGGGGGGGGGGTGACATCTTCAAAAAGTACAAAGGGCAGTAAGGCAGGAAGGGTGTCATCTTCAAAAAGAACATGAGGGCAACACAAAGGGGACGTCTTCACAAAGGGATGAGGGGCTGACAGGGGCTATATACAGTTCAGCTTCTTTTCTTTTCACTCTTACATTTCTGTGCTGGAGTCCTGACTTGGCAGGGCCCTAGGCAGCATATAGGCCATGGAGATCCGGGTCTGCGTCTCCTGAGTGGCTGTAGCAGGCCTGCTGCAAAGTTCTGCGGCCTGGGCCTGCTCTGAGGTAATGCTGCTGGTGGGGGCGGTACTGCACGCTGGCATAGTGCGGCACCACTCTGGCTCTTCTAGGGCTGCCTCCTCCCGCAGGATGTGGACACTCAGGGCATACCAACCATGGCTCCCCATCAGCCTGGTGTATTCCACCATGTCGCCAGGGTTAACATCGCGCCCTGGGTGGCCTCTGGACAGATGCTCCTCGATATCGCGGCGGGCAACAAACACGTCTTTGCCCAGATCGGGCTCTCGGATAAAGCCCCAGCCGCCTTCCTGCCTGAAGTCGACGACCTGGCCCCTTCTCACTGGACCCTGGGATCCTTTTCGGGCCTTCCGGATCTGTGCTTTGGAGGCCAGGTTGGACGCCTCCACGGCCCTCCGCTTCTCCTCCCGGAGCTCCTGCTCTTGCTGGAACAGTTCCACTTGGCGGGCGCAGGCGATCTCCGTTGCCAGCGGGGTTTCGGCAGGGCGCAGGGGACGGGCCAGTCCTGGGTCACGGACCGGAGTGGCATCCCAATTCACCCCGGGTGAGCACGCATCCATCAGGGCGGTAAGAGGGCTCGGCCAGGGGCCCACCAACTCATCGCGGCCCGCTGGGGCCTGCAAGCCTTCTGCGCTGCTGGGGGCTGCTGGGCGTGCTGTGGCCGGGGTGCGGTCGGCGGACGCCTCCTGCAAGCCTGCAGGAGGGCTGGGCTGGGGAACATCGCTGTACCAGGGGCTCGGGCAGGCAGGGGCAACATGCAGCTTACCCAGGTCCAGTACCGCGGCCTGTTCTCGGTGGCCCACGACTTCTGCTGCCACCTGGTTCTGCTCGGCACTCGCTCTCTGCTCTGCGCTCTCCACCCGCCGTCCCACTTCAGCCTGCAGGGCACTCAACCTCCGGGTGAAGAGCTCAACTTCCTCTCTCAGGAACTCTAGTCCAGGTTCCAGCCTCTGGGTCGCCGGGGTATCTGGCTGCAGCTTCTCCGCCATGCTGCTTGCCTGGGGACCGTCTTCTACTACTCTGCTCGGGTGCTCGACCACGCCACTCGGCTGCACCATTTCCCATCTTGGAGGCGGGGCCGGAGGCTACACCAGCATCTGGCGCCAGACTGGCGCCCAGCCCATCACGGCCGGCACCGCTCCGCTTGCGATCAGGTACATTTTCTTTATCTGCTGGGCTGGCATTTAGACTCGTTCTGCCAGCTAGCCAGCTTTTCTAGGCGCCATATCTTCTTCCTCCGCTCTCCATAGCGGGCACTCCTTCGCGCACTTTAGCCAAGACCAAGGGGTCGGGGCTTCTCTTCGCGGCCTTTCTTCTGGCACGCCCCCTTCTTCCCGCTCTCAGCAGCGCTAATGGCGACAGTTTTCACAATGACACAGTCTTTTAAGCACAGTTTCTGCAGGCACACAGTACCCGGTGTGACCGGGCACGAAATCCTGTTCGTGACGCCAAAGTTGACTCACCCACCCCAGGGCTATGGGACACCCGGTGCCGGGCCGGACTAGTCCGGGGGTCGTCAGTGGTGGCGGGGCCCGACTCCGTGGCCCTGGTGGGTGTCAATTAAATATGGCTGGTGACTTGGGGTGAATAAAGTTTGTGTTCGTGACGCCACCTGTGGTATGTGGCTATTAAGCCGCCGCTGCTGTATGAGGCCTCCGGGGTGATGGAATGGCAGCAATGATGGTACTGCTCCCCACAGGTGGAGCGGTACCCCGGGGCACAGTTGGTGCTCGTGAGAGTCTATGGTGTGATGGAAGTCTATGCAGGCGACAATAACTGAGACAACACCAGAGGGTGCAATTCCAAGGTCTTTACTCACACTTCCTGGGCTTAAGCACACTGGTGCCTCTGGACTGCTGAGACCCACTGTCAGGGACCTCCGCCGATCCTGGGTAATTCCTGGAATGAAAGCCGGTACCCTTCTCTCAAGTGTCTCTGTCTGCAGCTGCCTCCTTAAACCTTGCCTTTGTAGGATGGACCTGGCTCATCCTCCACAACAGCCTCCGGGCTGGGAGCTCGCCTGACGGTTATTTGCCCCCTTTCTAGAGGTTCTGCTGTGGGCTGTGGCCCGGGGAGTTTTCAACTTTCCCTGGGCCTCGGTTTTTACTGTTGGAGATGATTTTTCACTCCTCCGGTTTCTAGGGACCGTCCCCTATTGCAGCTTGAGCCCTCCACTGATGTTCCTGTGGAACAGGCCACCAGCTCAAAAGCTCTCTGTGGCCCTGGAATCCCTTCTCTTCCTCTGCTTGGTGTCACCTGGACCCTCTGAGTCCCAGGTTCTTCACCAGGAAGCGTCACTTTCTTCTCTTTAGCTCCTGTCTGACTAGAGCTTTCTTTCTGCTTCTCCTTCTCGTCTGCCTCCCGCAGACCTCCTTCTCCTTCCTCCCTCTCCAACTTCAACTCTCAACTCACTACACTTGACCTTCCTTTCTCTGTCTGCTCTCTGGTGGCTCCTCCCACCTCCCCAGTTGCTATGATCTACCCTATAGGAGTCGGGATGGGTCTTACGGCCCCTCCCAGCATGCAGCATGGGAGGGTTGCTGCCACTGTCCCTGTTCCCAGTGTGTACCTAACAATGGGTGTAGTGTAGATTTGCCTGGGGACCGGCGTTCACTCCTTTCCTTACCCAGAATGGGACATCGCACT